>NC_030828.1:22687248-22710429 GCF_001704415.2 Capra hircus
GGGAGGGTCGGGGCGCCCTCTGCACCAGCTCGTCTGGAGTGAAGACCTCCTTGGGGCAGAGCTCCAGTCAGAGAATCTCAGCTTCCTGGGGCCATTGTTTGTGGCTGGAAGCCTGCATTGCTCGTGTGGAGTGTGGTTGGTGAAGGAGACTCCACTGTCTGCTGCGAGGTTGAGGCGTGGTGTTGCTGGGTGGCCGGTTCTATCAGTAGGTCTTATGGAGGGGTGTGTGTTTGCACAAGGGTGCCAGTTAAAGGTCGTTTTCTCTCCCCGAAGCGTGACAGGCTCTCAGGACGGTCCCGGGGGCAACCCCAGCAACAGCAACAGCAGCCAGGACTCGCTGCAGAAAGCCCCAAAGAAGAAGGGCATCAAGTCCTCCATCGGTCGTTGGTTTGGCAAGAAGGAAAAGGGCCGGCCTGGACACACCAGCAAGGGAGGCGTTAGGACCAGGTGGGTGCTTCGCCGTTCAGAGGGAGGAGGGTCTGCGATGTATGTCCCTTCTGTGTCTCCCCCGCTGTGCCCCACGAGGCTCCTGTCACTCACGCTGGTGTCCTTCTGGGAGGAGCAGAGGAGGCGTCAGTCTTCTCTAGGGTCCGAGATGATCAGATCAGTTGATGAGTGGATGGGTGGACGGGTAGATGAACAGATGGCTAGCTGGATGGGTGGGTGAACGGAGCATGGAATGAGTAAAGCAGATGCTTATACTCCGATGAGAAACGTATTCTATGAAATGGTTGAGTAGGAGCTGGGCAATGACTGTTTCCTCCAGAACAGTGACAAGTGTTTGGAAACGGCCTAAGTGCTCATCAGAGAGGAGTGAGGTACAATCTGTGGGCACCCCACAAGGAACAGCATCCCCTCCTTCCTTGCCACTTTCCCCATCCCCAGGGGCCTCATGAGGGGTTCTGCCCATGCCCCCACCCCAGCCCACAGCCACTCAGGTCCTCCTGGGGTCTCCTCATCACACAGTGTTTTCATCAGGCCCCCGTCTCTCTCGGCTTCATCTCCTTAAGGACAGGGTATGTTCCTGCCTCTTCAGCCAGATATTTGTTGAGTGTCTTCTTTGTGCTGGGTGTGGGATTTACAGGGTGAGTCAAACAGATGTGTTCTGGAGCACAGTGAACGGGGAAGAGAGAAAAAGGAGCAGATTATTCAATGCTATCCCTCTTGTTAGTAAATACAACACTGAGCTGGATGGTGCATTGATTGTATACCAGATGCTGTGTGTGCCCCTTACCAAGCAGGTGCTGCCACCTCCCGATTTGCAGGGGAGGAGACAGTGACCGTCACGCGGTGAGGCAGTGGTGAGAGCAGGTTCACATCCACGCAGTGGGACCATGCACTTTGCCGAGCCCCAGCCACCTCTCTCGTGGATGCCGCAGGAATGAGATGGTTCTATGTCATCACTGATTCGATGGACATGAGTTTGAGCAAACTCCAGGAGACAGGGACTTACAGCAAAGCCTGGAGTGCTGCAGTCCACGGAGTGGCAAAGAGTTGGACACAACTGAGTGACTGAACTAAAACCTGAGTGTGTGCTAAACTGCTTCAGTCATGTCTGACTGTTTGTGACCCCAGGGACTATAGCCCAGGAGCTCCTCTGTCCGTGGGATTCTCCAGGCAAGAATACTGGAGTGGGTTGCCATGCCCTTCTCAAGGGCATCTTCTCAACCCAGGGATCGACCCCACATCTCTCGTTATCTCTTGCAGTGGCAGGCAGGATGTTTACCGCTAGCGCCACCTGGAAAGCCCCAGGGAACGCTGACAACTAGGAAATGCCAGAAAATAAGGGGGCTGCTCCTAAGTTAAACTGGAAGAGCAGCAAGCACAGGATGAAAAGAGGAAAACACACGAAGAGCGACAACAGTGCCGACAGAAACAAGCCGGGATGTGTTCACCCACAAAGAAAGTATCTGTGCCACTCGGAAGAGGAGCCCGCCAGCCCTTGGAGGGACAGTCGGAACTGGAATGAAAACCGAGGCCATGGTCAGCAGTGCCCACCCACACGGCCAGAGTGGCGTGGTGTCACTCACCGGCTTCCTGTGTCCCCAGAGCTGCTGGGGGTGACATCTGAGTGCTGAGGCCAGGCAGCGTCCCCAGGTGAGCTAAGGCATTCCTGCTCTCCTTCCAGTGCTGCTGTGGGGCTCTCTGTGGGCGGCCACCCTCATCGCCTTCTCTGCCACCCGCTGGGGCCCGGCTGTCCCCCTGGGATCCTTTCAGCCCTTGAACTTGGGTGTTCCCAGCCCTCTGCCACGCCGGACTGGGACGCAACTCAGGACTTGGGCTTGAGATATGAAGGAGACCGTGAATCTGGAAGGACACAGCCCTGGGGCCCTGGAGTGAGCATGTGAGAAGAGCAGGAGAGCAAAGCCCCCTCGGGGAGGCAGCAGAGCTGGGGAACGTGCCCACACCCACTGCTGCCTCTGGCACAAGTGCCTCTTCTTTGCCTCTCCTTGGCCTGAAACAGACCCCAGCTGCTGCTGCTCCGCAGGTGCTTCCTAAAGATTCACATCCTGCAAGAGCTATGTGTGGCTCTGGGGCTGCCTAAGTGTGCTCAGGAGCGTCAGACAAGTGGGGCTGCCACGCCTGATGCTGAGGGAGGGCCTGATGCTGGACTAAGGCCTGATGCTGGAGGAGGGCCTGATGCTGGGGTAGGGCCTGATGCTGGGGGAATGTCTGATGCTACACTAGGGCCTGATGATGGAGGAGGGCCTGATGCTGGGGGAGGGTCTGATGCTGGATGAGGGCCTGATGCTGGGGGAGGGCCTGATGCTGGGAGGGCCTGATGCTGGATGAGGACCTGATGCTGGGGGAGGGCTGTGCTGGGGGAGGGCCTGATGCTGGGGTATGTGAGGGCCTGATGCTGGAGGGATGCTGGGAGGCCCTGATGCTGGGGGGGCTCTGATGCTGGACTAAGGCTGATGCTGGGGAGGAGGGCCTTGATGCTGATGCTGGGAACTGATGCTGGATGGAGCTGGCCTGATGGCTGGATCTGGGGAGGGCCTGATGCTGGGGGAGGGCCTGATGCTGGGGGAGGGCTGCTGATGCTGGTGAGGACCTGATGCTGTGGGAGGGCTTGATGCTGGGGGAGGGCCTGATGCTGGGGTAGGGCCTGATTACTGCCAGGAGGGCCCTGATGCTGGACTAAGGCCTGATGCTGGGGGAGGGCCCTGATGCTGGACTAAGGCCTGATGCTGGAGGAGGGCCTGATGCTGGGGTAGGGCCTGATGCTGGGGGAATGTCTGATGCTGGACTACGGCCTGATGATGGAGGAAGGCCTGATGCTGGGGGAGGGTCTGATACTGGATGAGGGCCTGATGCTGGGGGAGGGCCTGATGCTGGGCGAGGGCCTGATGCTGGACTAGGGTCTGATGCTGGAGGAGGGCCTTATGCTGGGGGAGGCCCTGATGCTGGGGCGGGAACATCTGATGCTGGACTAGGGTCTGATGCTGGGGGAGGTTCTGATGCTGGACTAAGGCCTGATGCTGGAGGAGGGCCTTATGCTGGGGGAGGGCCCTGATGCTGGGGCGGGAACATCTGATGCTGGACTAGGGTCTGATGCCTGGCGGGGAGGTCCTTGGATGCTCGAACTAAGGCCTGACTGCTGGGAGGTTAAACGTCTGATGCTGGTGGGAAGGTCTGATGGTGGTGGGCAGCCTGCTTCCCAGATGTACACAGAGTTGTGATTATAAATCTCTCTGAGAAATCTTTGTTTCATACTTTCCTGACCACCTTGCTATGTTCTTTTTTTCTGAAGCATAATTGCTGTGCAATATCGGTTTGCATTTCTGCCGTACAGCAACATGAATTAGCCATAGGTGTACGTGTGTCCCCTCCCTCTTGAATCTCCCTCCCACCTCCCCCTGCTACATTCTTGTTTCTATGGATATATGAATAATAAAGACTGTTGACTAAAATAACATGAAAAGCTCCCACACACAAGTGTGCACACTGTACACTCCCTAGTGCATCATTCGGGTCCACGTCAGGGTTGCCCTCGGCCACCCCGCCCTGGGATCCACGGTGAGCCTCGACACCTGCACTTTGTTCCCACCCTCGGCCTGCTGCCCACGCCTCAGCAGCAGAGGGGCCCTGTCCCTGCAGGTGCTGAAGTGATGGAGTCCCTTGTCTCCGGAGCCAAGGACATGAATACCAGGTCGGTCGTCCTTTGGGGACACCTATACTTCCGCCTTCTAGCCTTTCCATTGTATCCATCCGTTTCTCTTAACAGAATGTCCGTGTGATGACACGGGCTCCCATGACCAGCTCTGGTCTGTTCTCATTGAGAAGTACTGCTTACCCTCGGCACTCTTTATTGGCAGTGGAAATTTTGCTTCAGTCCTTTATTGAAAGAAAGCAATAAATAATCCTGTCATAAGAAATAGTTCAAAAGTAGACTGTGCATACTTTGTCACATATTCAGGAAGTTCACAAAAGATTAATAGAAAATCAGAATGTTAACAATGAATTGTACAAGGAAAGGCAGAACACACATGTGAAAGAGACATGCCGTCTGTGTCTGCTGAGAGATCAGCTGCATAATAAGGCACCATGATCTGAACGCATCTCTTCTGGCTGCTTTAATATGCTGCTGAAAAAGTAAAAGTTACATTGGCTACTTATACTATCCAAAATGGCTATGTCATCAAAATCTAAAACATGTATGCCTAGGTCCATTCTTTAAACATGTTTACAAACAGATGTAAAAAGATGATTTCCATCAGAATAATAAGGCCTTTGTCAGAGGTGCACTAAGCTGTCTGTCTGTCGGGGATGTGGCGCCCTCAGTGTCCAG
This sequence comes from Capra hircus, assembly GCF_001704415.2. Taxonomy (NCBI): domain Eukaryota; kingdom Metazoa; phylum Chordata; class Mammalia; order Artiodactyla; family Bovidae; genus Capra; species Capra hircus. The sequence continues at coordinate 22,692,041 of NC_030828.1, forward strand.
CTCAATGGCTCCGCAGCGGGTGCAGGGCATCGCGATTGGTCCTCGAAGAGTCTCACCGGAGAGGAGGGATCCTGGGTCCACAGAGACTAGGGTTACAGGAGAGATTGTCATAGTCGTCTTCTAGTTATCCTTTCAGCCTCAAATTTCATTAAAAGCTCACATTTAACACCCAGTACTTTTAAATCGCTTCATGCTGCAGACAAAAAGCATTTCTTCCCAGAAACAAAGTACAGTTTAGGTCAGTCGTTGAAATACAATAATTGGTTGAAATTAAGTTCGCTGATTTCAGAGTGATTGTTGGAGAGCTTGGTTACATTCTGGAAGGATAATGCACACCGTGTCATGAATGATTTTACAATCGCAGTAAAACCCCTTCTCTCATGGCTTAACATTTAAAAATTAAACGAGAATAATGACAGTAAATGCATCATTTGCAAAAGCCCTATATTTGTTCATAGGATTTATACAGACAAGTATTACAGTACAACCATTTGAAAGACTAAAATCAGGATATCAGAACATGAACTGATCTGAAACGGATATTCATAGCCTGGATATACAAGAAAAAGGAAGTATATAAATGAAGTCATAAGTTTACATAAATATAAGAAACATTAAATTTTAAAATATTTTCTCTATGGTATTCACGAATTTTTCACTAATTAAAAATTCTGTAATAAAATATCTTATGGTCCGTATAACAAGTATTGACAGATTAAAGATTGCATCAAGTTCAAAATGTAGCCTTTGTTGTATTCTGGTCGCTGTATAATCACCTACAGAAGTAGTGCGGGTAAACTGGAAACAAACACATAGACGAGTCAGTCCTGGGACGGCAGCTGGTGCCCGAGGCCCTCCTCTCCAGACACCCCGCCCCACCCCATTCTGGGCTTCAGCTGCTTTGAGAATTCAGAGAAATGTGAGGGACCAAGCAGATCAAGGAGAGAACTCTGTGGCTGACTTTATTCTGACATATAGCTAAAAGCTGCTGGTAAAAAAAAACTTAAAACCCAATCCAGCTCTCTAGCTGAGATGTGAACAGGACAGAGCAGACAGCCTCCTGCTCTCAGAGTGGCTCGAGCAGGGCTGGGCTCCCGGGCTGGACCCACCAGAGGACCGCCCAGAGCAGCCCCTGCAAGGGAGGGTGGCCCCTCAGCGGTGGCTGACCCCCAGATGCCAGGGCACTTCTGTGTTAAACACTGGCCTCTGGATGAAGAGGCCCAGGGCAGGGCAGCCCTGTGACCCCTGCTGCTCTGGGCCCTGTTCCCTCCGAGAACGTGCACGCAGGGCATGGCCAGCAGCACTGCTGCTGTGGGAGGGAGACCGTGTGCACGGACGCGAGGGAGACGGGCCATGTTTTACAGGATAGGTAAGGGCACGTATTAGTGGAAATTACCCTAAAACTTGGTGTTTTAAAACTACAGCCTTATTCTTCCTGTTCAGTCACTCAGTCGTGTCTGACTCTTTGTGACCCCATGGACGGCAGCATGCCAGACCTCCCTGTCCTTCACCCTCTCTCAGAGTCTGCTCTAACTCACATCCACTGAGTCGGTGATGCCATCCAACCATCTCATCCTGTCGACCACTTCTTTTCATGCCTTCAATCTTTCAAGCATCAGAGTCTTTTCAAGTGAGTCGGCTCTTCCCATCAGGTGGCCAAAGTATTGGAGCTTCAGCTTCAGCATCAGTCCTTCCAATGAATACTCAGGGTTGATTTGCTTCAAGATTGACTGGTTTGATCTCCTTGCTATCCCAAGGGACTCTCATGAGTCTTCTCCAGCACCACAGTTAAACAAAGCATCAGTTCCTCGCTGCTCAGCCTTCTTTATGGTCCTGCTTTCGCATCCGTACTTGACTACTGGAAATGCTATAGCGCTGACCAGACGGATCTTTGTCAGCAAAGTGATGTCTCTGTTTCTAATACGGCATCTAGGTTTGTCACAGCCTTTATTACATCGCCATTTCTAATGGTTCAGTGTAGTTTGGTTCTCTGATACTGAGTCTCACCAGATTGGGGCTGTGGTCCCTTCAGGCCTGAATGGAAAGGACGTGCTTCCAAGCGTACACATGAGGTGGGGGCTGGACTCAGTTCTTGGGGGCAGTTGGCAGGAGGCTGTCCTTTGTCCTTGTGATGTGGGCCTCTCCGTTTATTGTTTATTGTGATGTGGGCCTCTCCACTTATTGTTTGTTAGTCACTCAGTCATGTCAGACTCTTTGTAACCCCATGGACTGTAGCCTACCAGGCCCCTATGTCCGTGGAGTTCTCCAGGCAAGAATACTGGAGTGGGCTGCTATTTCCTTCTCCAGGAGATCTTCCCAACCCAGGGGTCAAAGCCAAGTCTCCTGCATTAGCGGGCGGATTCTTCACGGCTAAGCCACCAGGGAAGCCCAGTCCTCTCCATATGTGTGTATGTACATGCTAAGTCGCCTCAGCTGTGTCCGACCCTTGGCCACCCTGTACGAGGCTCCCTCTGTCCATGGGATTCTCCAGGCAAGAATACTGAGGTGGATTGCCATGACTTCCTACAGGGGATCTTTCCAATTCAGGGATTGAACTGGCATCTCTTGGGTCTCTAGCAATGGCAAGCAAGTTCTTTACCCCCAGTGCCACCAGGGAAGCTCAGGCCTCTCCATAGGTTTGCACAAAACATGGCAGCTTGTTTCATCAGATCAAGTGAGTGACAGGAGGTGGGGGAAGTCACCATCCTTTTACCCTGATCTTGAGACATCCCACTGCTTCTAGTTGATCCATTTCTCGGTATTTTGTCTGAAATTCTGACAGGTCTGAGATCCTACTTCTGAGTTAATGAGTTACCTTACCACAGTTATTTATATGAGTCTTTATGAGTGTGCACGTATACCTGGGTAGCATGTATTTATACCAGTATACAAGTGTATATGTATGCATACAAACATATATGCTAGTCAACTGTATACACACCAGCCCATCATGAGATCTCTGGATCAAGCATCAGACTGTTTCATTGCCGAGTAAACTTAGCCCTGGTTCCCCACAGAGGGAGAGGGTAGAGGCATGTGTACCTGTGTGTGCAATGGGGTTTATGCATAAATTCCAGGTTATGAAACTCAGAGCTTACATAGATGGCTGATGCATCTGCTCCTGCTCTACACCTCAGTAGGAAAGATCCTGTATTTTCTTCTGGAATAGAAACAAAGTCTCTTTCAGAAGAAAGAAGCCTAGAATGTGAGTACGTGGCCCTGATCGGCAGGGGACAATCTCTAGCCGCTACAGGGCGGTAGCCAACCTCTCCCTTCTAAGGCATGTCAACTATTTGTGCTTGTTGCGTGCTAAGTTGCTTCATTCATGCCTAACTCTTGGCAACCTATAGACCTTAGCCCACCAGGCTTCTTTGTTCATGGGATTCGCCAGGCAAGAATACTGGAGTGGGTTGCCATGCTCTCTTACAGAGGCTCTTCTTGGCCCAGAGATGAAACCAGCAACTCTTAGGTCTCCTGCATTGTCAGGGAGGGTTCTTTACCACTAGCACCACCTGAAGAGTCCTGTTAACCCTTCAAACAGCCTTTAAGCAAAGTTGGCCACAATCTTTGCTCAAAGAACTTAAACTTTAAGCAAATCTGAAAAATGTCATGTCCATTTTATAAATTGAAAATAATAGGATTAAAGGCCAGAAGTTTGTCCCCAGTAGTAAAGATAAGCAGGGTGCACACAGTCTCTCTGCCTGGATGGTAAACATTCACTCTATAGAATTTCATTAAATACATATAAACTTTTAAAGATTTTTTGACATCCCCCAATAGTTTGAGTTGGACAAATAGAAAATACAAAACTCAGTTTTTGGAATAGATTCCACAAAACCGTGAAGTGACTTTTCACCCATCCCTTTCCTGGGTCCTGAGTCATCTTGGCCTTTTTTTTTCTTGACTCCTCAGACTCGGGTTTTACCGTGTCTCAGCACTTGACTGTCTTCCTCTGGATTCTTTTGTCTTTTCTGTCCTCTTGGGCATACCTCATGCTCTCCCTGCTGAATCACAGCAAAAGGTCTCTGGCTTTGACAGCTGTTTCTGTCCTCCATTATGCTACCATCCCACAGGAGTCTGGAATCTTCCTGATGCAAACCACTTCCCAGGATTTCCACCTCTTCCTCCCTGGAGAGTGTCCAGACAATGTCTTATTAAGCACTTGGTTTTTGCTCCATTCTCTGAGTTGCTGAAACCATTTCCACACGAACGATCATTTTAGTCTACCTATTAGCCTTGTTAAATAATCATGGATTTTAGAGACATTTGGGCTTCCTCGGTGGCTCAGATGAGGAGGAATCTGCGTGCAATGCAGGAGTCCTGGATTCAACCTCTGGGTTGGGAAGATCCCCTGGAGAAGGGAATGGCAACCCATTCCAATGTTCTTGTCTGGAGAATCCCCTGGACAGAGGAGCCTGGCAGGCTACAGTTCATAGGTTGCAAAGAGTTGGACACAACTGAGTGACTAACACACATATAGACATTTATGTGACAAAATGTTTTTGTAGTATTATTCAAATGTCAAAAACTTCAAAATAATTAAAATGTTCCCAGTGGGATTCTGGTTAAGTTACAGGTGTTAGACCCATATAGTATGTTAGGGAGTTATCAAAAGTAACATTGTAGCAAAATAATTAGTGAAATGAAAAAATGTTTAAAAAAAAGTGTTTAAAAATGTTTAGAGGGAAAAACAAGATTATTAATAGTAGTTACCTGTGGTGGTTTTAAGGCAGGTGCACAAATTCTTTGATCTTTTTCTTTCAAGATACATAGCTGAACATGGGGTGCAATTAGTGAGCCATCTGTAATCCTTAGGACATGGCAGAGGTGGCTATCCATGACCAGCTGCTAAAACTGGGATCTCTCTTCCAGATCGAAGGGCCAGCAACAAGCCATCACAGCAAACAGTTCCTCAGGACAGTGCGGTAACCGTCTTTTAGGGCACGCAGCCATGTCAAAGGGGTCCCTGTCCACGTAGGGCATTTGGCCCAGAGTCAAAAGCTAGCTCCCACAGCATCCCTAAGAAGGCGCACAGGTCACTGGCACTGGAGAACTCGTTATTAACCAGACTTTCAAGGGCCGTCCACCAAACCCGCCTGTTCTCATTGCCCCCCAGGCAATGACAGAGTCCATGGGGAACACGTCTCTGCAGACAGCATTGTCTGCGATCTTAACTTGAAGTGTGTCCTCAGCGACACGGTTCCTAACAGCCACATCTTGGTGGATGACTTCCCTGCTGGACAGATAGCTCATTCCTCAGGCAATCTGAACAGTCATGTGAACCAAGGCTTGTTGAGACACCGGCTGTGGATTATGGGCCTCTACTAACTGGCGCTGCCGTAAAAACAATCTAAGATTCCCCCAGTTCATGTAAGCCAATATCCCCAAGGGCTTTTCTCCTTCTATACACACCCTGGTGACAGCAAGAAGATTTCTGTGATGAAGACCGCACAGCTTACAGCTCTCAGTGAGCATCATTGTCACCCGAATTTCAGAAGCTTGATCTTTATCCGTTTTTACAAATACTTGCTTTTCTTTATCTGGATCTTTTTCTTTTTCTTCCTTTAGCCACAGACTTTATTGTTTGAATATTTGCAACTATTATTCTATACACTTTTAATTTCTTCCAAAACTCTATGCTCCGTATTTGCTAGGTCACTTCACTCTCCGTTTTATTCTACATTTCCATCAAGCAGTGTTTCCCCAAATCACAATCTGCCTGGTTGTGTATTGTTGCTGTTCAGTTGCTAAGTTGTGTCTCTCTCTTTGTGATGCCATGGACTGTAGGCCACCAGGCTCCTCTGTCCCAGGCAAGAATTTCCCAGGCAAGAATACTGGAATGGGTTGCCATCCCTTCTCCATATTTGGATCTTTTTCATCTACTAAGATCCCATGGAAAATATGCTCAAAATACCTTATTGAAGTTCATCTTTTAGAATTATCCTCTCCCTGGATATTGCAATATCCTTCACCTGAGCGCTGGCCTCCGAAAGAGTGACACTTCTCAGATCGTTCTTCTGTCTTCTACCCTGCTTGAGTGAAAATAAAAACAAAAACCAAACTCTGTCGCTATGTCAGATACGATATCATCAACACAGTTCAGAAGGGACAATGCAAAACAATTTTTTAAACAAAAGCATGTTTATTATGCAATCTGAGACAAAGTGCAATCAGGAGGGAGCCTGATTAGACTTTAAAAGAAAATGCACTCAGGAGTGAGTCTGGAATCAGAAGCAGCTTTGGTACTTGTTGGACTGTGATCCTCAGCCGCTTCTGCCTAAACACACAGAATGGATGGGTCTGGTGCCCTGTGCTGGGCTGCAGGCCCAATTTCTTAACACAGGGCAGACGAACTGGGCCCACCACCCCTGTGCTCAGTGGGCAAAGGTGAGTCGCTCTCCTGTCCTCGTGGGGCTAGCGGGAGGGACTGACTGGAGACAAAGTGCCATGGGTTACACTGCAGAGGGGTGTGATGCAGGAGAAGGGTGCCGATTTTATTGATGGCAGCCCCATCCACTTCTTCTTCCATCTTCCTGGCTTCTTCCAATTCTCCTGGATTTAACACCAATTAACCTCAACTTTGGCCCCTTACCTAGAGTTCTCAAGAATTTCATCTGAGTATAAACAGGAGGAGGAAAAACAAATTAAAAAATAAACCTTTTTGCTGTGCTCAAAGACTCAGCATCACCATCCTGCTCTTAAAAAATGGAGTATAGCACCAGAACACTGCATCTTATTCCCTTTCATTTCGTTTCATAATAGTTGAAACTAACATGAGGTGCTTTGACCGAAAGTCAAGCTTGTTCTAGACCCGTTGAGTTCAGTTCAGTTCAGTTTAGTTACTCCGTCGTGTCTGATTCTTTGTGACCCCATGAATCGCAGCACGCCAGGCCTCCCTGTCCATCACCATCTCCCGGAGTTCACCCAGACTCACATCCATCAAGTCAGTGATGCCATCCAGACATCTCATCCTCGGGCGTCCCCTTCTCCTCCTGCCTCCAATCCCTCCCAGCATCAGAGTCTTTTCCAATGAGTCAACTCTTCACATGAGGTGGCCAAAATACTGGAGCTTCAGCTTTAGCATCATTCCTTCCAAAGAACACCAGGGCTGATCTCCTTTAGAATGGACTGGTTGGATCTCCTTGCAGTCCAAGGGACTCTCAAGAGTCTTCTCCAACACCACAGTTCAAAAGCATCAGTTCTTCGGCACTCAGCTTTCTTCACAGTCCAATTCTCACATCCATAGATGACTACTGGGAAAACCATAGACTTGACTAGACGGACATTTGTTGGCAAAGTAATGTCTCTGCTTTTGAATATGATATCTAGGTTGGTCATAAATTTTCTTCCAAGGAGTAAGCATCTTTTAATTTGATGGCTTCACTCACCACCTGCAGTGATTTTGAAACCCAAAAACATAAAGTCTGACACTGTTTCCACTGTTTCCCCATCTATGTGCCATGAAGTGGTGGGACCAGATGTCATGATCTTCGTTTTCTGAATGTTGCACTTTAAGCCAACTTTTTCACTCTCCTCTTTCACGTTCATCAAGAGGCTTTTTAGTTCCTCTTCACTATCTTCCATAAGGGTGGTCAAATCTCCATATCCGAGGTTATTGATATTTCTCCCAGCAATCTTGATTCCAGCTTGTGCTTCTTTCAGCCCAGCGTTTCTCATGATGTACTATGCTTAGAAGTTAAATAGCAGGGTGACAATATACAGTCTTGACGGACTCCTTTTCCTATTTGGAACCAGTCTGTTGTTCCATGTCCAGTTCTAACTGTTGCTTCCTGACCTGCATAGAGGTTTCTCAAGAGGCAGGTCAGGTGGTCTGGGATTCTCATCTCTTGAAGAATTTTCCACAGTTTATTGTGGTCCACACAGTCAAAGGCTTTGGCATAGTCAATAAAGCAGAAATAGATGGGGTTTTTTGGAACTCTCTTGCTTTTTCGATGATCCAGAGGATGTTGGCAATTTGATCTCTGGTTCCTCTGCCTTTTCTAAAGCCAGCTTGAACATCTGAAAGTTCATGGTTCACGTGCTGAAGCCTGGCTTCGAGAATTTTGAGCATTACTTTACTAGCCTGTGAGGTGAGTGCAAATGTGCGGTAGTTTGAACATTCTTTGGCATTGCCTTTCTTTGGGATTGGAATGAAAACTAACCTTTTCCAGTCCTGTGGCCACGGCTGAGTTTTCCAAATTTGCTGGCAAGTTGAGTGCAGCACTTTCACAGCATCATCTTTCAGGATTTGAAATAGTTCAACTGGAATTCCATCACCTCCACTAGCTTTGTTCATAGTGATGCTTTCTAAGGCCCACTTGACTTCACATTCCAGGATGTCTGGCTCTAGGTGAGTGATCACACCATCGCTTTTATCTTGGTCGTGAAGCTCTTTTTTGTACAGCTGTTCTGTGTATTCTTGCCACCTCTTCTTAATATCTTCTGCTTCTGTTAGGTCCATACCATTTCTGTCCTTTATCGAGCCCATCTTTGCGTGAAATGTTCCCTTGGTATCTCTAATTTTCTTGAAGAGACCTCTAGTCTGTCCCATTCTATTGTTTTCTCTATTTCTTTGCATGGATCGCTGAGGAAGGCTTTCTTATCTCTCTTTGCTCTTCTTTGGAACTCTGCATTCAGATGCTTATATCTTTCCTTGCAAATGGTGATTGCAGACATGAAATTAAAAGATGCTTACTCCTTGGAAGGAAAGTTATGACCAACCTAGACAGCATATGAAAAAGCAGAGACATTACTTTGTCAACAAAGGTCTGTCTAGTCAAGGCTAAGATTTTTCTAGTAGTCATGTATGGATGTAAGAGTCAGACTATAAAAACAGCTGAGCAGAGAACTGATGCTTTTGAACTGTGGTGTTGGAAAAGACTCTTGAGAGTTCCTTGGACTGCAAGAGATCCAACCAGTCCATCCTAAAGGAAATCAGTCCTGGGTGTTCATTGGAAGGACTGATGTTGAAGCTGAAACTCCAATATTTTGGCCACATGATGTGAAGAGCTGACTGATTTGAACAGACCCTGATGTTGGGAAAGATTGAAGGCAGGAGGAGAAGAGGATGACAGAGGATGAGAAGGGGATGACAGAGGGTGAGATGGTTAGATGGCATCACCGACTCAATGCACATGAGTTTGGGTAAAGCCCGGGAGTTAGTGATGGACAGGGAGGCCTGGCGTGCTGGGGTTCATGGGGTTGTCAAGAGTCAGACATGACTGAGCCACTGAAATGAACTGAACTGAACTGAATAGATACCCAGATGTAGAGGAAGGACTTGTGAACTCAGCTGGAGAAGAGGGAGGGACAAATTGAGAGAGTAGCATTGAAACATAGCCACTACCATATGCAAAATAGCTAGCTAGTGGGAAGTTGCTATATAACATAGGGAGCCCAGCAGGGAGCTCTGTGACGACCTAGAGGGTGGGATGGTGGGAAGTGCGAGGCAGGCTCACCAAAGAGTGGATAATATACTTATGGCTTATTTGTGTTGTTGTACGAGGAGAACCAACCAAGCATTGTAAAGCAGTTATTCTTCAATTAAAAATAAATAAATACAATCTGAAAACTATCATTCAACACATATGCAATGTCATTAAACCTGTATGGGATCATCTTCTCTTCCTAGTTGTTTTTCCACTATAAGTACTTATAAATATCATTAAAGGTTTTGAAAATACGATTTTAATATCCACACAATATTGCTTAATACATCATACATAAATAATGAAATTTCAGTCTCAAGATAGAAACATAATACCAAAAAAGGTTTCCAGTCTAAACTAAAGCTTGCATTTTAATTCAGCTTAATGAGAATTCCTCTGAAGATCTAAAATTCTCATGAAAAGTAAATTATGTGGAGTCCTTTTTGCTTTCATCTGTTATGCCTTATTGTCATCTATTTCTAAGGACTCTTGGACTTTGACATTTTGCATTTGACTGTAATTTTTGACTGAGAGAAAATCTTAAATTTAGATATTACGAATGTCAAGAAGTAGTCTTGTAAGTGCGAATCATTCAGTCATGTCCAGTTATTTGTGACCCATGGACTGTAGCCCACCAGGTCCTCTGTCCAGAGAATTTTCCAGGCAAGAATAGTGGAGTGGGTAGCCATTCCTTTCTCGAGGGGATCTTCCTGACCTAGGGGTCAAACCTAAGTCTCCTGGATTGCAGGCAGATTCTTTACCATATGAACTACCAGAGAACCCTGACTCTGCTGTACATGGATGTAAAAATCCTTAAAAGAATATTAGCAATCCAAATTGAATACATTAAAAGAATCATACACTATGATCAAATGCAAGTTATTCTGTGCCTGCAAGCATGATTTATGATCTGCATGTCAATCACTGTGATACACAATATGAGCAAAACTAAGAATAAAATCACATGATCTCAATAATTGCAGAAAAAGCTTTCGACAAAGGGTAACATCAATTTGGATACAATCTTTCAGTACAGTGGCTATACATGGAACATACTAAAGGGTATATAAGACAAGCCCACGGCTAACATCCAACTCAGTGGTAAAGAGGTGAAAAGTGACAGTGAAGTCTGTCAGTTGTGCCCGACTCTTGGCGACCCCAGGGACTGTAGCCTATCAGGCTCCTCCGTCCATAGGATTTTCCAGGCAAGCGTACTGGAGTGGGTTCCCATTTCCTTCTCCAGGGGATCTTCCCAGCCCAGGGATCCAACCTGGGTGTCCCACATTGTAGGCAGATGCTTTACCATCTGAGCCACCAGAGGTTTTCCTAAAAGATCAGGAAAGAACAAGGATGTCCACGCTCACCTATCTTGCTCATCATAGCAGTGGAAGTGTCCTTCCGAGAGTAACTAGGCCAGAAAAGGAAATTAAAGGCATCCCCATCAGAACAGATGAAGTTACACTGTCACTATTCGATTACAACAGGATTTATATGTAACCTTAAAAACTCCACCAAGTAACAACTATTAAAACTAATAAACTCAGCAATATAGCAAGATATGAACCATCAGAGAGAGAACAGAACAGTCCCATATACAAATGCATCCAAGAAAAAAAAAAAAAAGCAAACAAACAAACCCTGAAATAAATTTTACTGAGGGGCAGAAATACCTGTACAGTCACGGGCTCCAAGACCTAGAGTCTGGGTTCAAATCTCAGCTCACCCACTGACCTGCAGAGTGACCCAGGGCAAATCACACAATGATCTGAGGCTCAACATATTCAACTGTAAAGTGAACACAAAACCAGTGTCTCCTCCCAGGGCTGTGAAACTCCAAGGAAATGCTTATTTAGGCCGAGGGGTTGGAGTGTCTCCAGGAGCCTCTTCTTGTATGAAACTCCTCTAGAACTGGGCTCTCCTGAGCCTGTGGGCGAAGGTCAAAGGTAGAGCCTGGGAGCCAAACGGGACTGGACAAGGACGAGGACAAAAAAATACTAGTTCTGTGTCAATGAGGGAAGCCACCTCCTTTCCAGATCTCAGAGTGGGGCCTGCACCGAGGGCCATGCACAGTCAGAAGTGATAACTCCGAACCCCCCACAGCAGGGATGGAGGCTTCCTGTCAAGAACCATCTCTCTGGTCCAGGCTCCAGTGTGATGTAGTGTTGCTTCCTGAGTTCTCCACGTCTCCACCAGGCAAAGAGCTCTTGGGAGCTGGAGGTCTATTAAACCACAGGGGCCTGAGAGTCAGAATGACACAAGGGCGAACAACATTGAAAACTAGCTATATTTTTAAGAAGTGACAGAAGTACAGACGAGGCAGGGGATGAGAAGCAGAAGGACTGACGACCTCTCAACCTTTAGCAGAAATATCTCCACACCAGCTCTGCAGAGCCTACAGGAGGAAAATAGAAAGGAAAAGCAGGCTATGGATATATCTCCACACTGCTGGACCCAGAGATCCAAGTCCCAATCCACCAACATCGTTCCGCATATCCAGACACCAAGAGGATGAAACACAGACCTTGCCTTAGGAGGTCTCAGCCAGACTTAATATTGGGGTTGCTGAGCATGGTCACATGGTCACTATGGACTCAGACCCTCCTCCATGCTCACATCCTCTGCTCTCACAGAAACATACACGGTTCACTACACAGAACCCTCTGAGGGTACTTGTGTATACTAGAAACTGGCAATGGTGAAATGCAAAGAAAAGACACAGAAATGGAAACATGCCTCTGGGGAGCTCTACAAATTAAAAAAGATCTGAAGCGCTTGATACTTGGCATTTTTAAAAAGCTTTTTAATAGGTAAACCCAGAAAGGACATTTCCAGGAGAAAGGACAAAAGAATCATCCCACTGGGGCAATTTGGTATCCATATGGGAAAGTAAGTTGGATCCCTACCTCACAAAACACCACCAAACCAATTCGACACATACTGAGAACCAAATAGATTTAAGGGACTAGATCTGATAGATAGAGTGCCTGATGAACCCTGGACTGAGGTTCGTGACATTGTACAGGAGACAGGGATCAAGACCATCCCCATGGAAAAGAAATGCAAGAAAGCAAAATGACTCTCTGGGGAGGCCTTACAAATAGCTGTGAAAAGAAGAGAAGTGAAAAGCAAAGGAGAAAAGGAAAGATAAAAGCATCTGAATGCAGAGTTCCAAAGAAGAGCAAAGAGAGATAAGAAAGCCTTCCACAGTGATCAATGCAAAGAAATAGAGGAAAACAACAGAATGGGAAAGACTTGAGGTCTCTTCAAAAAAATTAGAGATACCAAGGGAATATTTCATGCAAAGATGGGCTCGAAAAAGGACAGAAATGGTATGGACCTAACAGAAGCAGAAGATATTAAGAAGAGGTGGCAAGAATACACAGAACAGCTGTACAAAAAACAGCTTCACCACCAAGATAATCACGATGGTGTGATCACTCACCTAGAACCAAACATCCTGGAATGTGAAGTCAAGTGGGCCTTAGAAAGCATCATTATGAACAAAGCTAGTGGAGGGGATGGAATTCCAGTGGAGCTATCTCAAATCCTGAAAGACAATGCTGTAAAAGTGCGGCACTCAATTTGCCAGCAAATTTGGAAAACTCAGCAGTGGCCACAGGACTGGAAAAGGTTAGTTTTCATTCCAATCCCAAAGAAAGGCAATGCCAAAGAATGCTCAAACTACCACACAATTGTACTCATCTCACACACTACTTAAGTAATGCTCAAAATTCTCGAAGCCAGGCTTCAGCACTACGTGAACTGTGAACTTCCAGATGTTCAAGCTGGTTTTAGAAAAGGCAGAGGAACCAGAGATCAAATTGCCAACATCCTCTGGATCATCAAAAAAGAAGAGAGTTCCAAAATAACCCATCTATTTCTGCTTTATTGACTATGCCAAAGCCTTTGACTGTGTGGCCCACAATAAACCGTGGAAAATTCTTCAAGAGATGAGAATACCTGACCACCTGACCTGCTTCTTGAGAAACCTATATGCAGGTCAGGAAGCAACAGACTGGACATGGACAACAGACTGGTTCCATATAGGAAAAGGAGAACGTCAAGGCTGTATATTGACACCCTGCTTATTTAACTTCTATGCAGAGTACATCATGAGAAACACTGGGCTGGACGAAGCACAAGCTGGAATCAAGATTGCTGGGAGAAATATCAATAACCTCAGATATGCAGATTTGACCACCCTTATGGAAGAAAGTGAAGAGGAACGAAAAAGCCTCTTGATGAAAGTGAAAGAGGAGAGTGAAAAAGTTGGCTTAAAGTGCAACATTCAGAAAACAAAGATCATGGCATCTTGTCCCATCACTTCCTGGGAAATAGATGGGGAAACAGTGTCAGACTTTATTTTTTGGGTTCCAAAATCACTGCAGATGTTGACTGCAGCCATGAAATTAAAAGACGCTTACTCCCTGGAAGAAAATTTATGAGCAACCTAGATATCATATTCAAAAGCAGAGACAGTACTTAGCCAACAAAGGTCCGTCTAGTCAAGGCTATGATTTTCCCAGTAGTCATGTATGGGTGAGAGAGTTGGACTGTGAAGAAACCTGAGTGCCGAAGAATTGATGCTTTTGAACTGTGGTGTTGGAGAAGACTCTTGAGAGTCCCTTGGACTGCAAGGAGATCCAACCAGTCCATTCTAAAGGAGATCAGCCCTGGGTGTTCTTTGGAAGGAATGATGCTAAAGCTGAAGCTCCAGTATTTTGGCCACCTCATGCGAAGAGTTGACTCTTTGGAAAAGACCCTGATGCTGGGAGGGATTGGGGGCAGGAGGAGAAGGGGACGACGGAGGATGAGATGGCTGGATGGCATCACTGACTAGATGGATGTGAGTTTGAGTGAACTCCGGGAGATGGTGATGGACAGGGAGGCCTGGCGTGCTGCAGTTCATGGGGTCGCAGAGTTGGACACGACTGAGCGACTGAACTGAAATGAACTGAACAGAATCGAACTGAAGAACCAACGATTGAAAGAAAAACTTCACAAAATTTCGAACAATTTTGGATGAAGGAATATCTTTTAAGTTCAGGTAATGTTAATTTACAATAATTTGTTTGTTTAAGGTGTATAGCAAAGTGATTCAGTGATTCAGCCTCTCAGGTGCTTCCTTGGACAAAATTCATTCCCTTTGGGAGGCCCGTGGGCCATGTCCTCAACTCAGAACAGCTAAGAATCCTGAATACGCAAAGCAGCATGTGGTGGTGCTTGTAGGGGTTTTAGACTGAATAAATTATTCTAACATGATACAAGTACCAAGCCCAGAGGTCAAGAGAGGATCTCCTAACCTATCTTCAAACAGGAGGCCCTGCTCTCTTGAATGTGGGTGTGTGAAACAGCGCTTGGGAAGGAAAGAGGTGTGTCATGAATATGTTGCCTGCAGAGGACAAAGTGGTGTGTAGAGTGGTTGCGCAGGCACGTCCCAGGACACTGAGCACACGGACACAGTGACTGGACTCTCAGCCCTGCTCTTGGGGCATCGCACTGTCTCCACTGCTGACACAGGGGGAGCAGCTCATCCGTGTCCTGGAGAGTATGGTCACATGACCCGAACCTGGCCAGTCGGTATGTTCTATCCCTCCTGGCCACCGTGATTGGCTCAGGACTGGTGCAGTGACCAATCGGGGCTCAGGGCCGGGCCTGTCGCTGGAAGCAAGGGAAGAGGAGCTCGCCTTCTGCCAGAAGGGGTGGAGCTGGGTGAGGTCAGGCTCCAGCAGTGGGAGGGGCGTGAGGTCAGCCTGGGACAGTTGGTGACCTTCCTGAGCCCATCAGGGCAGAGTTGCTGGCCTGAGAATGAGGGCGTTGCTGAGCCCAGGGGTTGAGAGCGCCTGTTCCCGCTGTGGTCCCGGAGCTCCACCTGAAACCGGAGGGAAGCGGTCTGCCTGTGAGTCCTCTCCTGCTTGTCTGTCAGCTTGTTTGAACCACACTGGGTTTTCTGTCCAGCTGGCTAAGTGGAGACCCTGGAAATGCAGCTGTGTGGATTTTGGCTGGCTTCAGGGAAGAAATGCCAGATGACACTTGGAGACGCCAGTTTAATCTGGATTCAGGTCATATCTCTTGAAAATGAAGTGAAAGTCCCTCATTCGTGTATGATTGTTGCGACCCCATAGGCTATACAGTTCATGGAATTCTCCAGGCCAGAATACTGGAGTGGGTAGCCTTTCCCTTCTCCAGGGGATCTTCCCAGTCCAGGGATTGAACCCAGGTCTCCTGCATTACAGGCAGATTCTTTACCAGCTGAGCCACAAGAGGAGCCCATGAATACTGGACTGGGTAGCCTGTCCATTCTGCAGTGGATCAGGATCAGGATTCCCAACCCAGGAATCAGACCTGAGACTCCTGCATGGCAAGAGGATTCTTTACCAGCTGAGCTATCAGGGAAGCCCAGTATCTCTTAAGACCAGCTATTCATTGATATCTCTTAAGGCCAGCTATTAATTGTAGGATTACCCTAATTAGTCCTCACAGGATTAAGGTAGCAACCTGCTAAGGTAGCAATCGATGTCTTTATTCTAGAGGACAAAACTGGGGCTGAGAGAAGCGGGTAACAGGTAACACAGCTACAGCAAGGAAGTGTGTACCTAGACAAACTCTCCAGATCCTGCTGTTAGAACCCAGGGAAGCCATATGGTGTGGCTCGTCCATGTGACAGGGGCTAAGGCACCCAGCCCACACTGGATACTGTGGGACCTGACTTGGGAACTGCCGTCTGGAAGCTCCGAGACTCACAAAAGCAATTTGCACTGAAGAGAGGAAGGACACCTCCTTCATCTACCCCACCAGCACCCTCCAGGTACTCCCATACCCTGCCCCCTTTCTCTTGCTTTGTGAGGGAATAAGAGTCCCACTCATGTGACCACATTGGCTGTCCACTGTTCACGAGCTACCAAGTGGCTGCTACAGGAGAGGCCATGAGCCTTTGCCAATGAGTATCTCTCTTTCCTTTGCACCGTGGGAGCCCTCCTCCACACCTGCACACCAGAGGCCTTTTCTGAGACATGTAGGGACCCTCCCTCAGTTTGCAACAGGTTGCATCCATCGCTGTCCTTTCAATGCCTCCCTTGAAACTCAGCTCATGAGCTCCTTTGTCTGCGGCTGCCACGGGAGGGACAGGGCTGACGATGAATCCAAAGCTCGGATCTCACAGCCAGGAATCTGTGTATAAAGGACCTGATTATTCACACTGTAGAGGCTGTAGTAGGTTGCAGGGATCCGTAACCAGTGCTTGGGCCAAAGTGACTCCACAGCTGTTTTAATGCCTGGGGAGGGTTCTGGCTATAGTGGGGGTGGGGTGAGTCTCCTGAGGTTCTGAAGGCCCCCTGTGTGTAGGTTCATGGTGCAGAGAGAAGAGAAGGTGGAGTCCTTCCCTGGAGGTGGTCACAGCTCATGGACGAGCCAGACAGGCAGGCAGGGCTCGATAGCACCTGAGCTGCCTTCATGAGTGAATGGTGTGGGGGCAGAGGAAGAGAATCAGGTCTGCTCCCTTATGTGGTACCCAGGGCAGGTTGTCACCAGAGTAAACACTTGCTATGGTGATGACCATCACTGCTGTCTGCAAAGGGTTTACTTTGGTGTGTGTCTACATCTGAGCAGTCAGGCCGTCTCTAAACTACACTGGCCATGGGCATTGCCTCTCCTTAAACTTGATATGTTTCGTCTCTTCCTTACTTGAACATTCATTGCCAAGAGGGTTTTGGGCCACAAGGGTGTTGGCTTTTTCTCTAGCTTTGTCTCCTGAGGGATGAGTTTCTGGTTGTTGGTGTGGTTTGTTTTTCCAGCTCCCTTTCTTGGCTTATTTTGTGACTTTGTTTCTGCCAGAGGAAGGGCTTAGGATCTGGCTTCTGGCTGAGATGACACTTACCACAGCAATGCCGACGTGGAGATCATGACCACGTTTGCCAAAAGGGCTTTGTTTTGCAGAAGACATCTTGAAAGTACCTACACTGTCCTTTCAGATACCCAAAGGCTATTTGAAATGAAATAAAAAACAGGAATTCTCAAGTTGACTCTTACAATATGCGGGGAGTCAGAAAAATCCCCTGGAGAAGGGAAACACTACCCACTCCAGTATTCTGGCCTAGACAATTCCTTGGAGTGTATAGTCCATGGGGTCGCAAAGAATCAGACAAAATCGGATGACTGAACAACAACAGCAGTGAAGTCTCACCATTTGTCAAACAGAGAAACCAACAGTATTTGCACGACTGTGTGCATGTTCAGGTGCTCATGCGTGTCCAACTCTTTGCTGCCCTGTGGCCTGTAGCGCCCAAGATCCTCTATCCGTGGAATTTTTCAGGCAAGAATATTGAAATGGAGTGCCATTTCCTCCTCCAGGGGATCTTCCCCACCCAGGACTGAACCCAGGTCTCCTGCATTTCAACATCTCAAAATCTGCATTGGCTGGCGGGTTCTTTTCTGCTGAACCGTCTGGGAAACACTCATTACATCACTGGGTTATTCTAAAGTACTTCACTTAGAGTCACTGGTGATGTGAATATTCAGTCATGTATCATTATTGCTCACATGATAATGGAATGGCCGTGCTCACAAAGCAGAGAGAAGAGCCTTTCCAAGTCCAGTTAAATCCTTCGCCACACATATCTTCTTTAAAACTTCTGACTTTGAAATAAACATCAAGCATAAAGACATTGGTTATGCCTCCAGGAAAGACTGAGTTGTACTAAGTGACGAGGCTTCTTCCAGTTCCAACATGCATGCGTTGTTCCCCGGCATCACCAGCACTTCTGTGCCAGCATCTGGGGGTCCTGCAACTTAACTCATGTGACCCTGCCTATCTGGGGTAGTTCCAGACCCCACAGGTTAAAGGCCCAGCCCTACAAGACTCTCCCCCGACTCCAGCCATCATTTGCAAGCCCAGATTGTCACCTGCGCTCTGACCCACTGGCTAACCGTTCAGAGTTCTATAATGACTTTGGGGTCTATTAA
>NC_030828.1:22710434-22728302 GCF_001704415.2 Capra hircus
CATAGAAGTTAAATAAGCAGGGTGACAATATACAGCCTTGACGTTCTCCCCGATTTGGAACCAGTCTGTTGTCCATGTCAGTCTGTGCTTCCTGACCTGCATATAGGTTTCTCAAGAAGCAGGTCAGGTGGTCAGGTATTCAGGTATTCTCATCTCTTGAAGAATTTTCCACGGTTTATTGTGGGCCACACAGTCAAAGGCTTTGGCATAGTCAATAAAGCAGAAATAGATGGGTTATTTTGGAACTCTCTTCTTTTTTGATGATCCAGAGGATGTTGGCAATTTGATCTCTGGTTCCTCTGCCTTTTCTAAAACCAGCTTGAACATCTGGAAGTTCACAGTTCACGTAGTGCTGAAGCCTGGCTTCGAGAATTTTGAGCATTACTTAAGTAGTGTGTGAGATGAGTACAATTGTGTGGTAGTTTGAGCATTCTTTGGCATTGCCTTTCTTTGGGATTGGAATGAAAACTAACCTTTTCCAGTCCTGTGGCCACTGCTGAGTTTTCCAAATTTGCTGGCAAATTGAGTGCCGCACTTTTACAGCATTGTCTTTCAGGATTTGAGATAGCTCCACTGGAATTCCATCGCCTCCACTAGCTTTGTTTATAATGATGCTTTCTAAGGCCCACTTGACTTCACATTCCAGGATGTTTGGTTCTAGGTGAGTGATCACACCATCGTGATTATCTTGGTGGTGAAGCTCTTTTTTGTACAGCTCTTCTGTGTATTCTTGCCACCTCTTCTTAATATCTTCTGCTTCTGTTAGGTCCATACCATTTCTGTCCTTTATCGAGCCCATCTTTGCATGAAATATTCCGTTGGTATCTCTAATTTTCTTGAAGAGACCTCAAGTCTTTCCCATTCTGTTGTTTTCCTCTATTTCTTTGCATTGATCACTGTGGAAGGCTTTCTTATCTCTTTTTGCTCTTCCTTGGAACTCTGAATTCAGATGCTTTTATCTTTCCTTTTCTCCTTTGCTTTTCGCTTCTCTTTTTTTCACAGCTATTTCTAAGTCCTCCGCAGACAGCCATTTTGCTTTTTTGCATTTCTTTTCCATGGGGATGGTCTTGATCCCTGTCTCCTGTACAATGTCATGAACCTCATTCCAGGGTTCATCAGGCACTCTATCTATCAGATCTAGGCCCTTAAATCTATTTGGTTCTCAGTATGTGTCGAATTGGTTTGGTGGTGTTTTGTGAGGTAGGGATCCAACTTACTTTCCCATATGGATACCAAATTGCCCCAGTGGGATGATTCTTTTTGTCCTTTCTCCTGGAAATGTCCTTTCTGGGTTTACCTATTAAAAAGCTTTTTAAAAAAATGCCAAGTATCAAGCACTTCAGATCTTTTTCATTTATAGAGCTCCCCAGAGGCATGTTTCCATTTCTGTGTCTTTTCTTTGCATTTCACCATTACCAGTTTCTAGTATACACAAGTACCCTCAGAGGGTTCTGTGTAGTGAACCGTGTATGTTTCTGTGAGAGCAGAGGATGTGAGCATGGAGGAGGGTCTGAGTCCATAGTGACCATGTGACCATGCTCAGCAACCCCAATATTAAGTCTGGCTGAGACTTCCTAAGCAAGGTCTGTGTTTCTTCCTCTTGGTGTCTGGATATGCGGAACGATGTCGGTGGATTGGGACTTGGATCTCTGGGTCCAGCAGTGTGGAGATATATCCATAGCCTGCTTTTCCATTCTATTTTCCTCCTGTAGGCTCTGCTGAGCTGGTGTGGAGATATTTCTGCTAAAGGCTTGAGAGGTCGTCAGTCCTTCTGCTTCTCATCCCCTGCCTCGTCTGTACTTCTGTCACTTTTTAAAAATATAGCTAGTTTTCAATGTTGTTCGCCCTTGTGTCATTCTGACTCTCAGGCCCCTGTGGTTTAATAGACCTCCAGCTCCCAAGAGCTCTTTGCCTGGTGGAGACGTGGAAAACTCAGGAAGCAACACTACATCACACTGGAGCCTGGACCAGAGAGAAGGTTCTTGACAGGAAGCCTCCATCCCTGCTGTGGGGGGTTCGGAGTCTATCACTTCTGACTGTGCATGGCCCTCGGTGCAGGCCCCACTCTGAGATCTGGAAAGGAGGTGGCTTCCCTCATTGACACAGAACTAGTATTTTTTTGTCCTCGTCCTTGTCCAGTCCCGTTTGGCTCCCAGGCTCTACCTTTGACCCTCGCCCACAGGATCAGGGAGAGCCCAGTTCTAGAGGAGTTTCATACAAGGAGAGGCTCCTGGAGACACTCCAACCCCTCGGTCTAAATAAGCATTTCCTTGGAGTTTCACAGCCCTGGGAGGAGACACCTGGTTTTGTGTTCATTTTACAGTTGAATATGTTGAGCCTCAGATCATTGTGTGATTTGCCCTGGGTCACTCTGCAGGTCAGTGGGTGAGCTGGGATTTGAACCCAGACTCTAGGTCTTGGAGCCCGTGACTATACAGGTATTTCTGCCCTCGATTAAATTCATTTCAGGGTTTTTTTTTTTTTTTGATGCATTTGTATATGGGACTGTTCTGTTCTCTCTCTGATGGTTCATATCTTGCTATATTGCTGAGTTTATTAGTTTTAATAGTTGTTACTTGGTGGAGTTTTTAAGGTTACATATAAATCCTGTTGTAATCGAATAGTGACAGTGTAACTTCATCTGTTCTGATGGGGATGCCTTCCTTTTCTGGCCTAGTTACTCTGGGAAGGACACTTCCACTGCTATGATGAGCAAGATAGGTGAGCGTGGACATCCTTGTTCTTTCCTGATCTTTTAGGAAAACCTCTGTGGCTCAGATGGTAAAGCATCTGCCTACAATGTGGACACCAGGTTGGATCCCTGGCTGGGAAGATCCCTGGAGAAGGAAATGGAAACCCACTCCAGTACACTTGCCTGGAAAATCCCATGGACGGAGGAGCCTGGTAGGCTACAGTCCCTGGGGTCGCCAAGAGTCGGGCACAACCGACAAACTTCACTGTCACTTTTCACCTCTTTACCACTGAGTTGGATGTTAGCCGTGGGCTTGTCTTATATACCCTTTAGTATGTTCCATGTATAGCCACTGTACGGAGAGATTGTATCCAAATTGATGTTACCCTTTGTCGAAAGCTTTTTCTGCAATTATTGAGAAGATCATGTGATTTTATTCTTAGTTTTGCTCATATTGTGTATCACAGTGATTGATGTGCAGATCATAAATCATGCTTGCAGGCACAGAATAACTTATGTTTGATCATAGTGTATGATTCTTTTAATGTATTCATCAATTTGGATTGCTAATATTCTTTTAAGGATTTTTACATCCATGTACAGCAGAGTCAGGGTTCTCTGGTGGTTCATATGTAAAGAATCTGCCTGCAATCCAGGAGACTTAGGTTTGACCCCTAGGTCAGGAAGATCCCCTCGAGAAAGGAATGGCTACCCACTCCAATATTCTTGCCTGGAAAATTCTCTGGACAGAGGACCTGGTGGGCTACAGTCCATGGGTCACAAATAACTGGACATGACTGAATGATTCACACTTACAAGACTACTTCTTGACAGTTCGTAATATCTAAATTTAAGATTTTCTCTCAGTCAAAAATTACAGTCAAATGCAAAATGTCAAAAGTCCAAGAGTCCTTAGAAATAGATGACAATAAGGCATAACAGATGAAAGCAAAAAGGACTCCACATAATTTACTTTTCCTGAGAATTTTAGATCTTCAGAGGAATTCTCATTAAGCTGAATTAAAATGCAAGCTTTAGTTTAGACTGGAAACCTTTTTTGGTATTATGTTTCTATCTTGAGACTGAAATTTCATTATTTATGTATGATGTATTAAGCAATACTGTGTGGATATTAACATCATATTTTCAAAACCTTTAATGATATTTATAAGTACTTATAGTGGAAAAACAACTAGGAAGAGAAGATGATCCCATACAGGTTTAATGACATTGCATATGTGTTGAATGATAGTTTTCAGATTGTATTTAGTTATTTTTAATTGAAGAATAACTGCTTTACAATGCTTGGTTGGTTTTCCTCATACAACAACACAAATAAGCCATAAGTATATTATCCACTCTTTGGTGAGCCTGCCTCGCACTTCCCACCATCCCACCCTCTAGGTCGTCACAGAGCTCCCTGCTGGGCTCCCTATGTTATATAGCAACTTCCCACTAGCTAGCTATTTTGCATATGGTAGTGGCTATGTTTCAATGCTACTCTCTCAATTTGTCCCTCCCTCTTCTCCAGCTGAGTTCACAAGTCCTTCCTCTACATCTGTGTATCTATTCAGTTCAGTTCAGTTCATTTCAGTGGCTCAGTCATGTCTGACTCTTGACAACCCCATGAACCCCAGCACGCCAGGCCTCCCTGTCCATCACTAACTCCCGGGTTTACCCAAACTCACGTGCATTGAGTCGGTGATGCCATCTAACCATCTCATCTTCTGTCATCCCCTTCTCATCCTCTGTCATCCTCTTCTCCTCCTGCCTTCAATCTTTCCCAACATCAGGGTCTGTTCAGATCAGTCAGCTCTTCACATCATGTGGCCAAAATATTGGAGTTTCAGCTTCAACATCAGTCCTTCCAATGAACACCCAGGACTGATTTCCTTTAGGATGGACTGGTTGGATCTCTTGCAGTCCAAGGAACTCTCAAGAGTCTTTTCCAACACCACTGTTCAAAAGCCTCAATTCTCTGCTCAGCTGTTTTTATAGTCTGACTCTTACATCCATACATGACTACTAGAAAAATCTTAGCCTTGACTAGACAGACCTTTGTTGACAAAGTAATGTCTCTGCTTTTTCATATGCTGTCTAGGTTGGTCATAACTTTCCTTCCAAGGAGTAAGCATCTTTTAATTTCATATCTGCAATCACCATCTGCAAGGAAAGATAGAAGCATCTGAATGCAGAGTTCCAAAGAAGAGCAAAGAGAGATAAGAAAGCCTTCCTCAGCGATCCATGCAAAGAAATAGAGAAAACAATAGAATGGGAAAGACTAGAGGTCTCTTCAAGAAAATTAGAGATACCAAGGGAACATTTCATGCAAAGATGGGCTCGATAAAGGACAGAAATGGTATGGACCTAACAGAAGCAGAAGATATTAAGAAGAGGTGGCAACAATACACAGAAGAGCTGTACAAAAAAGAGCTTCACGACCAAGATAAAAACGATGGTGTGATCACTCACCTAGAGCCAGACATCCTGGAATGTGAAGTCAAGTGGGCCTTAGAAAGCATCACTACGAACAAAGCTAGTGGAGGTGATGGAATTCCAGTTGAACTATTTCAAACCCTGAAAGATGATGCTGTGAAAGTGCTGCACTCAACTTGCCAGCAAATTTGGAAAACTCAGCAGTGGCCACAGGACTGGAAAAGGTTAGTTTTCATTCCAATCCCAAAGAAAGGCAATGCCAAAGAATGTTCAAACTACCGCACATTTGCACTCACCTCACAGGCTAGTAAAGTCATGCTCAAAATTCTCGAACCCAGGCTTCAGCACGTGAACCATGAACTTTCAGATGTTCAAGCTGGCTTTAGAAAAGGCAGAGGAACCAGAGATCAAATTGCCAACATCCTCTGGATCATCGAAAAAGCAAGAGAGTTCCAAAAAACCCCATCGATTTCTGCTTTATTGACTATGCCAAAGCCTTTGACTGTGTGGACCACAATAAACTGTGGAAAATTCTTCAAGAGATGGGAATCCCAGACCACCTGACCTGCCTCTTGAGAAACCTCTATGCAGGTCAGGAAGCAACAGTTAGAACTGGACATGGAACAACAGACTGGTTCCAAATAGGAAAAGGAGTCCGTCAAGACTGTATATTGTCACCCTGCTATTTAACTTCTATGCATAGTACATCATGAGAAACGCTGGGCTGGAAGAAGCACAAGCTGGAATCAAGATTGCTGGGAGAAATATCAATAACCTCGGATATGGAGATTTGACCACCCTTATGGAAGATAGTGAAGAGGAATGAAAAAGCCTCTTGATGAACGTGAAAGAGGAGAGTGAAAAAGTTGGCTTAAAGTGCGACATTCAGAAAACGAAGATCATGACATCTGGTCCCATCACTTCATGGCACATAGATGGGGAAACAGTGGAAACAGTGTCAGACTTTCTGTTTTTGGGTTTCAAAATCACTGCAGGTGGTGAGTGAAGCCATCAAATTAAAAGACGCTTACTCCTTGGAAGAAAAGTTATGACCAACCTAGATATCATATTCAAAAGCAGAGACATTACTTTGCCAACAAAGGTCCGTCTAGTCAAGTCTATGGTTTTCCCAGTAGTCATCTATGGATGTGAGAATTGGACTGTGAAGAAAGCTGAGTGCCGAAGAACTGATGCTTTTGAACTGTGGTGTTGGAGAAGACTCTTGAGAGTCCCTTGGACTGCAAGGAGATCCAACCAGTCCATTCTAAAGGAGATCAGCCCTGGTGTTCTTTGGAAGGAATGATGCTAAAGCTGAAGCTCCAGTATTTTGGCCACCTCATGTGAAGAGTTGACTCATTGGAAAAGACTCTGATGCTGGGAGGGATTGGGGGCAGGAGAAGAAGGGGACGCCCGAGGATGAGATGTCTGGATGGCATCACTGACTTGATGGACGTGAGTCTGAGTGAACTCCGGGAGATGGTGATGGACAGGGAGGCCTGGTGTGCTGCGATTCATGGGGTCACAAAGAGCCGGACACGACGGAGTAACTAATCTGAACTGAACTGAACTCAACGGGTCTAGAACAAGCTTGACTTTTGGTCAAAGCACCTCATGTTAGTTTCAACTATTATGAAAGGAAATGAAAGGGAATAAGATGCAGTGTTCTGGTGCTATACTCCGTTTTTTAAGAGCAGGATGGTGATGCTGAGTCTTTGAGCACAGCAAAAAGGTTTATTTTTTAATTTGTTTTTCCTCCTCCTATTTATACACAGATGAAATTCTTGAGAACTCTAGGTAAGGGGCCAAAGTTGAGGTTAATTGGTGTTAAATCCAGGAGAACTGGAGGAAGCCAGGAAGATGGAAGAAGAAGTGGATGGGGCTGCCATCAATAAAATCGGCACCCTTCTCCTGCATCACACCCCTCTGCAGTGTAACCCATGGCACTTTGTCTCCAGTCAGTCCCTCCCGCTAGCCCCACGAGGACAGGAGAGCGACTCAGCTTTGCCCACTGAGCACAGGGGTGGTGGGCCCAGTTCATCTGCCCTGTGTTAAGAAATTGGGCCTGCAGCCCAGCACAGGGCACCAGACCCATCCATTCTGTGTGTTTAGGCAGAAGCGGCTGAGGATCACAGTCCAACAAATATCAAAGCTGCTTCTGATTCCAGACTCACTCCTGAGTGCATTTTCTTTTAAAGTCTAATCAGGCTCCCTCCTGATTGCACTTTGTCTCAGATTGCATAATAAACATGCTTTTGTTTAAAAAATTGTTTTGCATTGTCCCTTCTGAACTGTGTTGATGATATCGTATCTGACATAGCGACAGAGTTTGGTTTTTGTTTTTATTTTCACTCAAGCAGGGTAGAAGACAGAAGAACGATCTGAGAAGTGTCACTCTTTCGGAGGCCAGCGCTCAGGTGAAGGATATTGCAATATCCAGGGAGAGGATAATTCTAAAAGATGAACTTCAATAGGGTATTTTGAGCATATTTTCCATGGGATCTTAGTAGATGAAAAAGATCCAAATATGGAGAAGGGATGGCAACCCATTCCAATATTCTTGCCTGGGAAATTCTTGCCTGGGACAGAGGAGCCTGGTGGCCTACAGTCCATGGCATCACAAAGAGACAGACACAACTTAGCAACTGAACAGCAACAATACACAACCAGGCAGATTGTGATTTGGGGAAACACTGCTTGATGGAAATGTAGAATAAAACGGAGAGTGAAGTGACCTAGCAAATACGGAGCATAGAGTTTTGGAAGAAATTAAAAGTGTATAGAATAATAGTTGCAAATATTCAAACAATAAAGTTTGTGGCTAAAGAAAAAAAAGAAAAAGATCCAGATAAAGAAAAGCAAGTATTTGTAAAAACGGATAAAGATCAAGCTTCTGAAATTCGGGTGACAATGATGCTCACTGAGAGCTGTAAGCTGTGTGGTCTTCATCACAGAAATCTTCTTGCTGTCACCAGGGTGTGTATAGAAGGAGAAAAGGCCTTGGGGATATTGGCTTACATGAACTGGGGGAATCTTAGATTGTTTTTACGGCAGCGCCAGTTAGTAGAGGCCCATAATCCACAGCCGGTGTCTCAACAAGCCTTGGTTCACATGACTGTTCAGATTGTCTGAGGAATGAGCTATCTGTCCAGCAGGGAAGTCATCCACCAAGATGTGGCTGTTAGGAACCGTGTCGCTGAGGACACACTTCAAGTTAAGATCGCAGACAATGCTGTCTGCAGAGATGTGGTCCCCATGGACTCTGTCATTGCCTGGGGGACAATGAGAACAGGCGGGTTTGGTGGACGGCCCTTGAAAGTCTGGTTAATAACGAGTTATCCAGTGCCAGTGACCTGTGCGCCTTCTTAGGGATGCTGTGGGAGCTAGCTTTTGACTCTGGGTCAAATGCCCTACGTGGACAGGGACCCCTTTGACATGGCTGCGTGCCCTAAAAGACGGTTACCGCACTGTCCTGAGGAACTGTTTGCTGTGATGGCTTGTTGCTGGCCCTTCGATCTGGAAGAGAGATCCCAGTTTTAGCAGCTGGTCATGGATAGCCACCTCTGCCATGTCCTAAGGATTACAGATGGCTCACTAATTGCACCCCATGTTCAGCTATGTATCTTGAAAGAAAAAGATCAAAGAATTTGTGCACCTGCCTTAAAACCACCACAGGTAACTACTATTAATAATCTTGTTTTTCCCTCTAAACATTTTTAAACACCTTTTTTTAAAACATTATTTCATTTCACTAGTTATTTTGCTACAATGTTACTTTTGATAACTCCCTAACATACTGTATGGGTCTAACACCAGTAACTTAACCAGAATCCCACTGGGAACATTTTAATTATTTTGAAGTTTTTGACATTTGAATAATACTACAAAAACATTTTGTCACATAAATGTCTATAGGTGTGTTAGTCACTCAGTTGTGTCCAACTCTTTGCAACCCACGAACTGTAGCCTGCCAGGCTCCTCTGTTCAGGGGATTCTCCAGACAAGAACATTGGAATGGGTTGCCATTCCCTTCTCCAGGGGATCTTCCCAACCCAGGGGCTGAATCCAGGTCTCCTGCATTGCACGCAGATTCCTCCTCATCTGAGCCACCGAGGAAGCCCAAAGGTCTCTAAAATCCATGATTATTTAACAAGGCTAATAGGTAGACTAAAATGATCGTTCGTGTGGAAATGGTTTCAGCAACTCAGAGAATGGAGCAAAAACCAAGTGCTTAATAAGACATTGTCTGGACACTCTCCAGGGAGGAAGAGGTGGAAATCCTGGGAAGTGGTTTGCATCAGGAAGATTCCAGACTCCTGTGGGATGGTAGGCATAATGGAGGACAGAAACAGCTGTCAAAGCCAGAGACCTTTTGCTGTGATTCAGCAGGGAAAGCCTGAGGTGTGCCCAAGAGGACAGAAAAGACAAAAGAATCCAGAGGAAGACAGTCAAGTGCTGAGACACAGTAAAACCCGAGTCTGAGGAGTCAAGAAAAAAAAAGGGCCAAGATGACTCAGGACCCAGGAAAGGGATGGGTGAAAAGTCACTTCACGGTTTTGTGGAATCTATTCCAAAAACTGAGTTTTGTATTTTCTATTTGTCCAACTCAAACTATTGGGGGATGTCAAAAAATCTTTAAAAGTTTATATGTATTTAATGAAATTCTATAGAGTGAATGTTTATCATCCAGGCAGAGAGACGGTGTCCACCCTGCTTATCTTTACTACTGGGGACAAACTTCTGGCCTTTAATCCTATTATTTTCAATTTACAAAATGGACATGACATTTTTCAGATTTGCTTAAAGTTTAAGTTCTTTGAGCAAAGATTGTGGCCAACTTTGCTTAAAGGCTGTTTGAAGGGTTAACAGGACTTTTCAGGTGGTGCTAGTGGGAAAGAACCCTCCCTGACAATGCAGGAGACCTAAGAGTTGCTGGTTCCATCTCTGGACCAAGAAGAGCCTCTGTAAGAGAGCATGGCAACCCACTCCAGTATTCTTGCATGGCGAATCCCATGAACAAAGAAGCCTGGTGGGCTAAGGTCCATAGATTGCCAAGAGTTAGACATGAATGAAGCGACTTAGCATGCAACAAGCACAAATAGTTGACACGCCTTAGAAGGGAGAGGTTGGCTACCACCCTGTAGGGGCTAGAGGTTGTCCCCTGCCGATCAGGGCCACGTACTCATATTCTAGGCTTCTTTCCTCCGAAAGAGACTTTGTTTCTATTCCAGAAGAAAATGCAGGATCTTTCCTACTGAGGAGGAGAGCAGGAGCAGATGCGTCAGCCATCTATTTAAGCTCTGAGTTTCATAACCTGGAATGTATGCATAAACCCCATTGCACACACAGGTACACATGCCTCTACCCTCTCCCTCTGTGGGGAACCAGGGCTAAGTTTACTTGGCAATGAAACAGTCTGATGCTTGATCCAGAGATCTCATGATGGGCTGGTGTGTATACAGTTGACTAGCATGTATGTTTGTATGCATACATATACACTTGTATACTGGTATAAATACATGCTACCCAGGTATACGTGCACACTCATAAAGACTCATATAAATAACTGTGGTAAGGTAACTCGTTAACTCAGAAGTAGGATCTCAGACCTGTCAGAATTTCAGACAAAATACCGAGAAATGGATCAACAGAAGCAGTGGGATGTCTCAAGATCAGGGTAAAAGGATGCTGACTTCCCCCACCTCCTGTCGCTCACTTGATCTGATGAAACAAGCTGCCATGTTTTGTGCAAACCTGTGGAGAGGCCTGAGCTTCCCTGGTGGCACTGGGGGTAAAGAACCTGCTTGCCATTGCTAGAGACCCAAGAGATGCCAGTTCAATCCCTGAATTGGAAAGATCCCCTGGAGGAAGGCATGGCAATCCACTCCAGTATTCTTGCCTGGAGAATCCCATGGACAGAGGGAGCCTCGTACAGGGTTGCCAAGGGTCGGACACAGCTGAGGCGACTTAGCATATACATAGACACGTATGGAGAGGACTGGGCTTCCCTGGTGGCTCAGCCGTGAAGAATCCGCCCGCTAATGCAGGAGACTTGGCTTTGACCCCTGGATTGGGAAGATCTCCTGGAGAAGGAAATAGCAGTCCACTCCAGTATTCTTGCCTGGAGAACTCCACGGACATAGGGGCCTGGTAGGCTACAGTCCATGGGGTTACAAAGAGTCTGACATGACTGAGTGACTAACAAACCATAAATGGAGAGGCCCTCATCACAATAAACAATAAACGAGTGGCCCACATCACAAGGACAAAGGACAGCCTCCTGCCAACTGCCCCCAAGAACTGAATCCAGCCCCCGCCTCATGTGTACGCTTGGAAGCATGTCCTTTCCATTCAGGCCTGAAGGGACCACAGCCCCAGTCTGGTGAGACTCAGTATCAGAGAACCAAACTACACTGAACCATTAGAAATGGCGATGTAATAAAGGCTGTGACAAACCTAGATGCCGTATTAGAAACAGAGAGATCACTTTGCTGACAAAGATCCGTCTGGTCAGCGCTATAGTATTTCCAGTAGTCAAGTACGGATGTGAAAGCAGGACCATAAAGAAGGGTGAGCAGCGAGGAACTGATGCTTTGTTTAACTGCGGTGCTGGAGAAGACTCATGAGAGTCCCTTGGATAGCAAGGAGATCAAACCAGTCAATCTTGAAGCAAATCAACCCTGAGTATTCACTGGAAGGACTGATGCTGAAGCTGAAGCTCCAATACTTTGGCCACCTGATGGGAAGAGCCGACTCACTTGAAAAAAATCTGCTGCTTGAAAGATTGAAGGCATGAAAAGACGTGGTTGACAGGATGAGATGGTTGGATGGCATCACCGACTCAGTGGACGTGAGTTAGAGCACACTCTGAGAGAGGGTGAAGGACAGGGAGGTCTGGCATGCTGCTGTCCATGGGGTCACAAAGAGTCAGACACGTCTGAGTGAATGAACAGGAAGAATAAAGCTGTAGTTTTAAAACACCAAGTTATAGGGTAATTTCCACTAATACATGCCCTTACCTATCCTGTAAAACATGGCCCGTCTCCCTCGCGTCCGTGCACACGGGTGTCCCTCCCACAGCAGCAGTGCTGCTGGCCATGCCCTGCGTGCACGTTCTCGGAGGGAACAGGGCCCAGAGCATCAGGGGTCACAGGGCTGCCCTGCCCTGGGCCTCTCCATCCAGAGGCCAGTGTTTAACACAGAAGTGCCCCGGCATCTGGGGGTCAGCCACCGCTGAGGGGCCACCCTCCCTTGCAGGCTCTGGGCGGTCCTCTGGTGGGTCCAGCCCGGGAGCCCAGCCCTGCTCGAGCCACTCTGAGAGTAGGAGGCTGTCTGCTCTGTCCTGTTCACGTCTCAGCTAGAAAGCTGGATTGGGTTTTAAGTTTTTTTACCAGCAGCTTTTAGCTATATGTCAGAATAAAGTCAGCTACAGAGTTCTCTCCTTGATCTGCTTGGTCCTTCACGTTTCTCTGAATTCTCAAAGCAGCTGAAGCCCACGATGGGGTGGGGTGGGGTGTCTGGAGAGGAGGGGCTCGGGCACCAGCTGCCATCCCAGGACTGACTCGTCTATGTGTTTGTTTCCAGTTTACCCGCACTACTTCTGTAGGTGATTATACAGCGTCCAGAATACGACAAAGGCTACATTTTGAACATGATGCAATCTTTAATCTGTCAATACTTGTTATCTGGACCATAAGATGTTTTATTACAGAGTTTTTAATTAGTGAAAAATTCATGAATACCAGAGAAAAAAAATGTTCCTTATATTTATGTAAACTTATGACTTCATTTATACACTTCCTTTTTCTTGTATATCCAGGCTATGAATATCCGTTCAGATCAGTTCATGTTCTGATACCTGATTTTAGTCTTTCAAATGGTTGTACTGTAATACTTGTCTGTATAAATCCTATGAACAAATATAGGGCTTTTGCAAAGATGCATTTATTGTCATTATTCTTGTTTAATTTTTAAATGTTAAGCCATGAGAGAAGGGGTTTTACTGCGATTGTAAAATCATCATGACACGGTGTGCATTATCCTTCCAGAATGTAACCAAGCTCTCCAACAATCACTCTGAAATGAGCGAACTTAATTTCAACCAATTGTTGTATTTTAACGACTGACCTAAACTGTACTTTGTTTCTGGGAAGAAATGCTTTTTGTCTGCAGCGTGAAGCGATTTAAAAGCACTGGGTGTTAAATGTGAGCTTCTAATGAAATTTGAGCTGAAAGGATAACTAGAAGATGACTATGACAATCTCTCCTGTAACCTAGTCTCTGTGGACCCGGATCCCTCCTCTCCGGTGAGACTCTTCGAGGACCAATTGCGATGCCCTGCACCCGCTGCAGAGCCATCGAGCTGGACAGTGAGGGCGCCACATCCCCGACAGACAGACAGCACAGTGCAGCTCTGACAAAGGCCTTATTTTTCTGATGTAAATCATCTTTGTACATCTGTTTGTAAACATGTTTAAAGAATGGACCGAGGCATACATGTTTAGATTTTGATGACATAGCCATTTTGGATACTATAAGTAGCAAATGTAACTTTTACCTTTTCAGCAGCACATTAAAGCAGCCAGCAAGAGATGCGTTCAGATCATGGTGCCTTATTATGCAGCTGATCTCTCAGCAGCCACAGACGGCACGTCTCTTTACATGTGTGTTCTGCCTTTCCTTTTACAATTCATTGTTAACATTCTGATTTTCTATTAATCTTTTGTGAACTTCCTGAATATGTGACAAAGTATGCACAGTCTACTTTTGAACTATTTCTTATGACAGGATTATTTATTGCTTTCTTTCAATAAAGGACTGAAGCAAAATTTCCCACTGCCAATAAAGAGTGCCGAGGGTAAGCAGTATTCCCAATGAGAACAGACCAGAGCTGGTCATGGGAGCCCGTGTCATCACATGGACATTCTGTTAAGAGAAACGGGTGGATACAATGGAAAGGCTAGAAGGCGGAAGTATAGGTGTCCCCAAAGGACGACCGACCTGGTATTCATGTCCTTGGCTCCGGAGACAAGGGACTCCATCACTTCAGCACCTGCAGGGACAGGGCCCCTCTGCTGCTGAGGCGTGGGCAGCAGGCCGAGGGTGGGAACAAAGTGCAGGTGTCGAGGCTCACCGTGGATCCCAGGGCGGGGTGGCCGAGGGCAACCCTGACGTGGACCCGAATGATGCACTAGGGAGTGTACGTGTGCACACTTGTGTGTGGGAGCTTTTCATGTTATTTTAGTCAACAGTCTTTATTATTCATATATCCATAGAAACAAGAATGTAGCAGGGGGAGGTGGGAGGGAGATTCAAGAGGGAGGGGACACACGTACACCTATGGCTAATTCATGTTGCTGTACGGCAGAAATCAAACCGATATTGCACAGCAATTATGCTTCAGAAAAAAAGAACATAGCAAGGTGGTCAGGAAAGTATGAAACAAAGATTTCTCAGAGAGATTTATAATCACAACTCTGTGTACATCTGGGAACAGGCTGCCCACCACCATCAGACCTTCCCACCAGCATCAGATATTTAACCCCCAGCATCAGGCCTTAGTCAAGCATCAGGACCTCCCCCAGCATCAGACCCTAGTTCAGCATCAGCTGTTCTGCCCCAGCATCAGGCGTTAGTCCAGCATAAGGCCGATCCTCCAGCATCAGGCCCTCCCCCAGCATCAGGCCCTCCCACAGCATCAGGCCCTCCCCCAGCATCAGGCCTTAGTCCAGCATCCGGGCCCTCCTCCAACAACAGGCCCTACCCCAGCATCAGACATTCCCCCAGCATCAGACCCTAGTCCAGCATCAGGCCTTCCTCCATAATCAGGCCTTAGTCGAGCATCAGAACCTCCCCCAGCATCAGACCCTAGTCCAGCATCAGGCCTTCCTCCATAATCAGGCCTTAGTCGAGCATCAGGACCTCCCCCAGCATCAGGCCCTCATCCAGCATCAGATGTTCCCGCCCCAGCGTCAGGGCCCTCCCCCAGCATAAGGCCCTCCTCCAGCATCAGGCCCTCCCCCAGCAACAGCCCTACCCCAGCATCAAGCCCTCCCCCAGCAACAGGCCCTCCCCCAGCATCAAGCCCTCCCCCAGCATCAGGCCCTCATCCAGCATCAGGGCCCTCCTCCAGCATCAGGCCCTAGTCCAGCATCAGGCCCTCCTCCATCATCAGGCCCTAGTCCAGCATCAGACATTCCCCAGCATCAGACCCTAGTCCAGCATCAGGCCCTCCCCCAGCATCAGCGGTGGCAGCCCCACTTGTCTGATGCTCCTGAGCACACTTAGGCAGCCCCAGAGCAACAGGACAATAGCTCTTGCAGGATGTGCATCTTTAGGAATCACCTGCGGAGCAGCAGCAGCTGGGGTCTGTTTCAGGCCAAGGAGAGGCAAAGAAGAGGCACTTGTGCCAGAGGCAGCGGTGGGTGTGGGCACGTTCCCCAGCTCTGCTGCCTCCCCGAGGGGGCTTTGCTCTCCTGCTCTTCTCACATGCTCACTCCAGGGCCCCAGGGCTGTGTCCTTCCAGATTCACGGTCTCCTTGATATCTCAAGCCCAAGTCCTGAGTTGCGTCCCAGTCCGGTGTGGCAGAGGACTGGGAACACCCAAGCTCAAGGGCTGAAAGGGTCCCAGGGGGACAGCTGGGCCCCAGCGGGTGGCAGAGCAGGCGATGAGGGTGGCCGCCCACAGAGAGCCCCACAGCAGCACTGGAAGGAGAGCAGGGATGCCTTAGCTCACCTGGGGACGCTGCCTGGCCTCAGCACTCAGATGTCACCCCCAGCAGCTCTGGGGACACAGGAAGCCGGTGAGTGACACCATGCCACTCGGGCCGTGTGGGTGGGCACTGCTGACCATGGTCTCGGTTTTCGTTCCGGTTCCAACTGTCCCTCCAAGGGCTGGCGGGCTCCTCCTCCGAATGGCACAGATACTTTCTTTGTGGGTGAACACATCCCGGCTTGTTTCTGTTGGCATTGTTGTCACTCTTCGTGTGTTTTCCTCTTTTCATCCTGTGCTTGCTGCTCTTCTAGTTTAACTTAGGAGCAGCCCCCTTATTTTCTGCATTTCCTAGTTGTCAGCGTTCCCTGGGGCTTTCCAGGTAGCGCTAGCGGTAAACATCCTGCCTGCCACTGCAAGAGATAACGAGAGATGTGGGTTTGATCTCTGGGTTGAGAAGATGCCCTTGAGAAGGGCATGGCAACCCACTCCAGTATTCTTGCCTGGAGAATCCCATGGACAGAGGAGCTCCTGGGCTACAGTCCCTGGGGTCACAAAGAGTCAGACACGACTGAAGCAGTTTAGCACACACTCAGGTTTTAGTTCAGTCACTCAGTTGTGTCCAACTCTTGGCCACTCCGTGGACTGCAGCACTCCAGGCTTTGCTGTAAGTCACTGTCTCCTGGAGTTTGCTCAAACTCATGTCCATCGAATCAGTGATGCCATAGAGCCATCTCATTCCTGCGGCATCCACCAGAGAGGTGGCTGGGGCTCGGCAAAGCGCATTGTCCCACTGCGTGGATGTGAACCTGCCCTCACCACTGCCTCACCGCGCGACCATCACTGTCTCCTCCCCTGCAAATCGGGAGGTGGCAGCACCTGCTTGGTAAGGGGCACACACAGCATCTGGTATACAATCAATGCACCATCCAGCTCAGTGTTGTATTTACTAACAAGAGGGATAGCATTGAATAATCTGCTCCTTTTTTTCTCTTCTCCCTTCACTGTGCTCCAGACCACATTGTTTTACTCACCCTGTAAATCCCACACCCAGCACAAAGAAGACACTCAACAAATATCTGGCTGAAGAGGCAGGAACATACCCTGTCCTTAAGGAGATGAAGCCGAGAGAGACGGGGGCCTGATGATAACACTGTGTGATGAGTTGACCCCAGGAGGACCTGCGTGGCTGTGGGCTGGGGTGGGGGGCATGGGCAGACCCCTCATGAGCTCCTGGGGATGGGGAAAGTGGCAGGAAGGAGGGGATGCTGTTCCTTGTGGGGTGCCCACAGATTGTACCTCACTCCTCTCTGATGAGCACTTAGGCCATTTCCAAACACTTGTCACTGTTCTGGAGGAAACAGTCACTGCCCGGCTCCTACTCAATCCGTTTCGTAGAATACGTTTCTCATCGGAGTAAGCATCTGCTTTACTCATTCCATGCTCCATTCACCCACCCATCCAGCCAGCCATCTGTTCATCTACCCGTCCCCATCCACTCATCAACTGATCTGATCATCTCGGACCCTAGAGAAGACTGACGCCTCCTCTGCTCCTCCCAGGAGGACACCCAGCGTGAGTGACAGGAGCCTCGTGGGCACAGCGGGGGAGACACAGAAGGGACATACATGCAGACCCTCCTCCCTCTGAACGGCGAAGCACCCACCTGGTCCTAACGCCTCCTTGCTGGTGTGTCCAGGCCGGCCCTTTTCCTTCTTGCCAAACCAACGACCGATGGAGGACTTGATGCCCTTCTTCTTTGGGGCTTTCTGCAGCGAGTCCTGGCTGCTGTTGCTGTTGCTGGGGTTGCCCCCGGGACCGTCCTGAGAGCCTGTCACGCTTCGGGGAGAGAAAACGACCTTTAACTGGCACCCTTGTGCAAACACACACCCCTCCATAAGACCTACTGATAGAACCGGCCACCCAGCAACACCCACGCCTCAACCTCGCAGCAGACAGTGGAGTCTCCTTCACCAACCACACTCCACACGAGCAATGCAGGCTTCAGCCACAAACAATGGCCAGGAACTGA
>NC_030828.1:22728307-22754255 GCF_001704415.2 Capra hircus
TCATCTCGTACCTCTTCCCATAAAGCTGGCAGCTGAGGGAATGAGGTAAGTGTAAAACTGGGTGACAATAGACTGTGTGAATATGTGATCTGGAGCTCTGTGAATAGCTGAGTAGCTGTGGAGTAGCTGTCCCCATGTCGGCGTTTCTGTCATCGAATGTGCCGTTGATGCTCTAGTGTGACCGTCCCCCCCTCCGGGTGGCAGGGACCCCCACGTGGCAGCCCCCAGGCTTGCTCTCTCCAGCTCATCCACCCTCTAGAAGTTTCCCCACCCTCAGTAGGAGTGGGCGCTGCAGGTGTGTGTGTGTCCTCGTGCCCGTGTGATATTGCACGACTAACCACAGTTTGTGTTGGCACGCTTCCTCCTGTGCTCTTGGGACCAAGCAGTGTGGCGGGAACACAGAGGCTGGATTGTGCTACAGTCAGGACTTACTCCAGCTGAGCTTTGTGGTGAGTACACGCCGGCCTGGTCCCATGGGGGCACGGAGGCCACTCCCTAGGAGTGGAGGGTCAGCAGGTCTCCAGAGGTCGCGCCGGGAGAGGAGCCCTCAGCAGCAGAGAACGTGACCTTGGCTCTCGCCTGCCACCTGAGTGGTCAGAACATGGCCCGTCTCCCTCGCGTCCGTGCACACGGTCTCCCTCCCACAGCAGCAGTGCTGCTGGCCATGCCCTGCGTGCACGTTCTCGGAGGGAACAGGGCCCAGAGCAGCAGGGGTCACAGGGCTGCCCTGCCCTGGGCCTCTCCATCCAGAGGCCAGTGTTTAACACAGAAGTGCCCGGCATCTGGGGTCAGCCACCGCTGAGGGGCCACCCTCCCTTGCAGGGGCTGCTCTGGGCGGTCCTCTGGTGGGTCCAGCCCGGGAGCCCAGCCCTGCTCGAGCCACACTGAGAGTAGGAGGCTGTCTGCTCTGTCCTGTTCACGTCTCAGCTAGAAAGCTGGATTGGGTTTTAAGTTTTTTACCAGCAGCTTTTAGCTATATGTCAGAATAAAGTCAGCCACAGAGTTCTCTCCTTGATCTGCTTGGTCCTTCACGTTTCTCTGAATTCTCAAAGCAGCTGAAGCCCACAATGGGGTGGGGCGGGGTGTCTGGAGAGGAGGGCCTCGGGCACCAGCTGCCATCCCAGGACTGACTCGTCTATGTGTTTGTTTCCAGTTTACCCGCACTACTTCTGTAGGTGATTATACAGCGTCCAGAATACGACAAAGGCTACATTTTGAACTTGATGCAATCTTTAATCTGTCAATACTTGTTATATGGACCATAAGATATTTTATTACAGAGTTTTTAATTAGTGAAAAATTCATGAATACCATAGAGAAAATATTTTAAAATTTAATGTTTCTTATATTTATGTAAACTTATGACTTCATTTATATACTTCCTTTTTCTTGTATATCCAGGCTATGAATATCCGTTCAGATCAGTTCATGTTCTGATACCTGATTTTAGTCTTTCAAATGGTTGTACTGTAATACTTGTCTGTATAAATCCTATGAACAAATATAGGGCTTTTGCAAAGATGCATTTATTGTCATTATTCTTGTTTAATTTTTAAATGTTAAGCCATGAGAGAAGGGGTTTTACTGCGATTGTAAAATCATCATGACACGGTGTGCATTATCCTTCCAGAATGTAACCAAGCTCTCCAACAATCACTCTGAAATGAGCGAACTTAATTTCAACCAATTATTGTATTTCAACGACTGACCTAAACTGTACTTTGTTTCTGGGAAGAAATGCTTTTTGTCTGCAGCATGAAGCGATTTAAAAGTACTGGGTGTTAAATGTGAGCTTTTAATGAAATTTGGGCTGAAAGGATAACTAGAAGACGACTATGACAATCTCTCCTGTAACCCAGTCTCTGTGGACCCAGATCCCTCCTCTCCGGTGAGACTCTTCGAGGACCAATCGCGATGCCCTGCACCCGCTGCGGAGCCATCGAACTGGACAGTGAGGGCGCCACCTCCCCGACAGACAGACAGCAGAGTGCAGCTCTGACAAAGGCCTTATTTTTCTGATGTAAATCATCTTTTTACATCTGTTTGTAAACATGTTTAAAGAATGGACCTAGGCATACATTTTTAGATTTTGATGAGCATAGATTTTTGGCAGTATAAATAAGTGAACCCTCCTCTACAGCACAGGACCAGTGCACATTAAAGGACATTCAGACCCTAGATGCCTGTTCCAGCATCAGGCCTCCCAGCATGTCCTCCAGCATCATAGTGTCTTCCCAGCATCAGGCACATCAGGCCCTCCTCATCCCTCCCCCAGCATCAGGCCCTCCATCCAGGCATCCAGCATCAGACCCCCCAGCATCAGATCAGGCCCTTCCAGCATCAAGCATCAGGCCAGCAGCATCAGGCCTTCAGAAGCATCAGGAGCATCAGGCCCTCCCCCAGCATCAGGCCCTCCCCAGCATCAGGCCCTCAGCATCAGGCATCATCCAGCATCAGGCCCTCCCTCCCCAGCATCAGACCCTAGTCCAGCATCCCCCCCAGCATCAGGGCCAGCATAAGGCCCTCAGCATCAGGCCCCAGCATCAGAGCATCAGAGCCCTCCCCAGCATCAGGCCATCTCCCCCAGCATCAGGCCCTCAGCATCAGCATCAGCCCTCCCCCAGCATCAGGCCTCCATCCCTCATCAGCATCCAGTCAGCTCAGCCATCCTAGACATTACCCCAGCATCAGGCCCTCCCCCAGCATCAGGCCCCCTCCTCCAGCATCAGGCCTTAAGTCCAGCATCAGGCCCCTCCCTCAGCATCAGGGTGGCAGCCCCACTTGTCTGACGCTCCTGAGCACACTTAGGCAGCCCCAGAGCAGCAGGACAATAGCTCTTGCAGGATGTGCATCTTTAGGAAGCACCTGCGGAGCAGCAGCAGCTGGGGTCTGTTTCAGGCCAAGGAGAGGCAAAGAAGAG
Organism: Capra hircus; assembly: GCF_001704415.2. Taxonomy (NCBI): domain Eukaryota; kingdom Metazoa; phylum Chordata; class Mammalia; order Artiodactyla; family Bovidae; genus Capra; species Capra hircus. The sequence goes on from NC_030828.1 coordinate 22,731,228, forward strand.
GCACTTGTGCCAGAGGCAGCGGTGGGTGTGGGCACGTTCCCCAGCTCTGCTGCCTCCCCGAGGGGGCTTTGCTCTCCTGCTCTTCTCACATGCTCACTCCAGGGCCCCAGGGCTGTGTCCTTCCAGATTCACGGTCTCCTTGATATCTCAAGCCCAAGTCCTGAGTTGCGTCCCAGTCCGACGTGGCAGAGGGCTGGGAACACCCAAGTTCAAGGGCTGAAAGGATCCCAGGGGCACAGCCGGGCCCCAGCGGGTGGCAGAGCAGGCGATGAGGGTGGCCGCCCACAGAGAGCCCCACAGCAGCACTGGAAGGAGAGCAGGGATGCCTTAGCTCACCTGGGGACGCTGCCTGGCCTCAGCACTCAGATGTCACCCCCAGCAGCTCTGGGGACACAGGAAGCCGGTGAGTGACACCACGCCACTCGGGCCGTGTGGGTGGGCACTGCTGACCATGGCCTCGGTTTTCATTCTGGTTCCAACTGTCCCTCCAAGGGCTGGCGGGCTCCTCCTCCGAATGGCACAGATACTTTGTGGGTGAACACATCCCGGCTTGTTTCTGTCGGCACTGTTGTTCGCTCTTCGTGTGTTTTCCTCTTTTCATCCTGTGCTTGCTGCTCTTCCAGTTTAACTTAGGAGCAGCCCCCTTATTTTCTGCATTTCCTAGTTGTCAGCATTCCCTGGGGCTTTCCAGGTGGCGCTAGCGGTAAACATCCTGCCTGCCACTGCAAGAGATAACGAGAGATGTGGGTTCGATCCCTGGGTTGAGAAGATGCCCTGGAGAAGGGCATGGCAACCCACTCCAGTATTCTTGCCTGGAGAATCCCACGGACAGAGGAGCTCCTGGGCTACAGTCCCTGGGGTCACAAAGAGTCAGACACGACTGAAGCAGTTTAGCACACACTCAGGTTTTAGTTCAGTCACTCAGTTGTGTCCAACTCTTTGCCACTCCGTGGACTGGCAGCACTCCAGGCTTTGCTGTAAGTCACTGTCTCCTGGAGTTTGCTCAAACTCATGTCCATCGAATCAGTGATGCCATAGAACCATCTCATTCCTGCGGCATCCACCAGAGAGGTGGCTGGGGCTCGGCAAAGTGCATGGTCCCACTGCGTGGATGTGAACCTGCCCTCACCACTGCCTCACCGCGTGACCATCACTGTCTCCTCCCCTGCAAATCGGGAGGTGGCAGCACCTGCTTGGTAAGGGGCACACACAGCATCTGGTATACAATCAATGCACCATCCAGCTCAGTGTTGTATTTACTAACAAGAGGGATAGCATTGAATAATCTGCTCCTTTTTTTCTCTTCCCCCTTCACTGTGCTCCAGACCACATCTGTTTGACTCACCCTGTAAATCCCACACCCAGCAAAAAGAAGACACTCAACAAATATCTGGCTGAAGAGGCAGGAACATACCCTGTCCTTAAGGAGATGAAGCCGAGCGAGATGGGGCCCTGATGAAAACACTGTGTGATGAGGAGACCCCAGGAGGACCTGCGTGGCTGTAGGGCTGGGGTGGGGGGCATGGGCAGAATCCCTCATGAGCCCCTGGGGATGGGGAAAGTGGCAGGAAGGAGGGGATGCTGTTCCTTGTGGGGTGCCCACAGATTGTACCTCACTCCTCTCTGATGAGCACTTAGGCCGTTTCCAAACACTTGTCACTGTTCTGGAGGAAACAGTCACTGCCCGGCTCCTACTCAATCCGTTTCGTAGAATACGTTTCTCATCGGAGTATAAGCATCTGCTTTACTCATTCCATGCTCCGTTCATCCACCCATCCAGCCAGCCATCTGTTCATCTACCTGTCCACCCATCTACTCATCAACTGATCTGATCATCTCGGACCCTAGAGAAGACTGACGCCTCATCCGCTCCTCCCAGGAGGACACACAGCGTGAGTGACAGGAGCCTCGTGGGGACAGCGGGGGAGACACAGAAGGGACATACATGCAGACCCTCCTCCCTCTGAACGGTGAAGCACCCACCTGGTCCTAACGCCTCCCTGCTGGTGTGTCCAGGCCGGCCCTTTTCCTTCTTGCCAAACCAACGACCGATGGAGGACTTGATGCCCTTCTTCTTTGGGGCTTTCTGCAGCGAGTCCTGGCTGCTGTTGCTGTTGCTGGGGTTGCCCCCGGGACCGTCCTGAGAGCCTGTCGCGCTTCGGGGAGAGAAAACGACCTTTAATTGGTACCCTTGTGCAAACACACACCCCTCCATAAGACCTACTCATAGAACTGGCCACCCAGCCACACCCACGCCTCAACCTCGCAGCAGACAGTGGAGTCTCCTTCACCAACCACACTCCACATGAACGATGCAGGCTTCCAGCCACAAACAATGGCCCCAGGAAGCTGAGATTCTCTGACTGGAGCTCTGCCCCAAGGAGGGCTTCACTCCAGACGAGCTGGTGCAGAGGGCGCCCAGACCCTCCCCCAGGGTCTCTGCTTGGCAGGTGACGACGCTCCCAGAGAAGGCGAGCTCCCCAGTTCTGGGCAGTTCCCCCCTCCTCCTGCAGGGTGACCGTCCTCGGCCATGGCAGGAGAGCGACGGTCACTGTGCAGGGCTGCTGGGCAGGTGACCACATGTGCCCTCCATCGAGGGCTGCCTGGCTCATGACGGGAGCTCAGCAGGTGGGGGTCTGAATGAGGACAGTGTCAGTCACAGGAGGGGACAGACAGTCTCCTGAGAGGAGACCCCTGAGGAAAAGGGAGGGACCCTCAAGAGCAAAGCCGAGAGGCACGGAGCTGTAACCATCAGGAACGCGCCCCAGGCCTGGCAGACCTCTAGCAAGAGCGGGAAGAGTCCTCCCACAGGAGTCAATACGTAGAGACAGATGTTTTCTAAAATCACCTAGGTCACTGAGCTCTTCTACCCCAGCACCTGAAGTTCACCACTAAACACAGGCACCGAATCCAGTGGGATTCCTTTACAACCATCCTTGCAACTCTTTCAAGACAAGAGGCCACAGGGCTCCTGAAACTGACGACGAAGGCGAGCAGGCCCCTTACTTGCGGGTGTCCCTGATGTCCTCGTCGCTGGCTGTGCGCAGTGAGCCCGTGAGCCGGTCCAGACGAAAGGACCGCAGCGAGGTGGAGCTCGAGGTTTCACATTTGATGGTGTCATCTTCTACCTCTTCCTGTATAGCTGGCAGCTGAGGGAGTGAGGTAAGTGTAAAATTGGCTAACAATAGACTGTGTCGAAAAAGGCTATCACACAGGCTTTACTGTTATAACCAGAAACTTACTTGAAAATATATTAGCTATGCTATCCACCAAGTACAAAAAATGCCTTGTTCTAGCTTAATGCCATCTTAAAGGACTGTTTGTTCAAGAGTAGCGGGGCTGTGGAGCAGCGAGAGCACCCCACTGAGTGCAGAGACCCCGGACGGGAGCCTCCCTGCAGCCGGGCTCTGCACTCCCTGAAATCCAGCGAACAGATGGCCCTGCCAGGCAGGACAGCAGAGCCACGCCAGCACCGAGAACCCTGCATGGCATGAACTGCCCTGATGAAAGGACTGTGCTCATCGCCAGATGCTGCTCAGAAGCACCACTAGCAAGAGTAAGAAACCTCTCAGCAAAGCCGTCCAGACCTTTCTATTTGAAGGAAAAAGGAAACAGCTTGTACCACCACCCAAGATCATTTGTAGTGATGATGCAGGTTACTGAACCCATGACAACAAGTGAAACACAGAAAAGGTACCTAAGCCCTCCATGCGAACACCATGTGTCTGGCTTGTATTTCTCAGTAACATACAGACCGGGGGCTACACACTGAAGTGCTTACACCCAGTTTGAGTGTCATTTGCTCCCGGTGGTTTACATGAAGCTCTCCTAGGTCTTCACTAAGAAATAATCTTGTATCAACCTAGAAGGGGTGGGATGGGGAGGGAGATGGGAGGGAGGTTCGAAAGGGAAGGGATGTATGTGTACCTATGGATGGTTCATGTTGAGGTTTGACAGAAAAGAACAAAATTCTGTAAAGCAATTATCCTCCCATTAAAAAATAAACTAATTAAAAAAAAGAAAAAGATGCTCTCGCCTGGACTCCCAGCTCTTCCGCTAGTCCTGGGTCTGAAGATAGGAAAGACACTGGTGGCAACAGTGTGGGGAACAGATGAACCCCTCGGGGTCCAGACAGGTCTCACTTACACATTTGGGTGTGTGGTTAAGTAGGGGAAGTTTGAGGAAACATGCATGGCAAGTATTTTTATAAACAATGAGTGTGTTGTTTTAACCAACTAACCAGTCCTTTTTTAATGGGATTCTGTAAAGAATACTGGTCCCATGCAGCCCCACAGGAGCTTGGTGACAACAAAGTGACTTAGTGCAAAATACAGCTGAACTCATTCAACAGCAGCTGGATAAACTGGGCACCCTCCCCTGACCTCTACCAAGAAACCTCAGACAACAGAAGGCTACAAAGGCTAGAAATTATCCACATGGAACTGAACGGGGATCAATCTCAAATTCAAGTGAAAATAAGCACTTATAAAAATCAGAAAACAACAAAGAACAGAGCAGGGAAGTGACACACCTGGGTTGACTGTGGACTCAGTGGAGACAAACAGCTGCCTTAGAGTCAGGGACCACGGCCAGCCCCTTCCCCCGGGCCTCCTCCTAAGGAAGGCTCTGGGTCCGCAGCCTGGCCGCCCTCCCCCAGGATGGGAGCCGCCCCACTGGTGCCCACATGACTAGGATGGGCAGTGCCGTGTCCTCACTTACCAGGAGGGCAAAGCAGGCCACAGAGTGGGCGAGCGGCACACCCAGGTCACCAACCCCAGGGTGATGGCGCTGCTCTGCTGTGCCCAGCAGAAGGGCTCCCGGGCACTGAGCTGCCTGAACTGGAGCACGGCTGCCCGAGTCCTGCAGGAAGGCCCCAGGAGTGCTCCATCAGCGGGCTGGGAGTGGGAGAGGGACAAGGAAGGCCAGCCCTCGGGGCACTGGACTCCAACAACAGGGGCTCAACCAAGTGACCAAACGGGAGAGGCAGGGAGCTCCCTCCTGATGCTCCCTCCATCAGGGATGCCGTGATGGACACGAGAACCTCTGGAGCAAAATGGGCTGGACGGCACCACAGGAAGTGTCCAGGCTCTGATCAGACCAGTCCGAACCACACTGCTGGGTGTGGGAGCCTGGGCACGGTGCTCGGCCTCTCTAAGCCTCAGTGTCCCTGTCTGCTGAATGGGGATAACAGCAGCCTGGACCTCACCTGGGCGTCTGCGGGATTAGATGACAGACTCGGAAAGCACTCGACACGGTGCCTGGCGCACAGAGCCTCCTGCACACTGCTACCCACCATCATTAAATTGGCTTCCCCCAAATCTAACTTCTATGGCTCTGATTCAGTCATTTGTTTAAAAAAAAAACTCTAAGCGGAAATTCCACGGTGGTCCCGAAGTTGGACTTGGCACTTTCACTGCCAGGACACTGGTCTGATCCCTGGTTGGGGAATTAAGATCCCATAAGCTGTGCAGCATGGCCAAAAAATGAGTAAAGAAAAATTTTAAAATAGTAAATAATACTGTGTCTATTATAAATAAGCATGAGATGATTAGAAGGCAAACAAGTGGGAGACAGGCAAACTGTTACAATTGTCCCAACAAATGACCTATTTCCAACAGAACCATCAGCACCCAGTGGTGGGTGAGTTTCATTACTTCCATTAAAATGTCAATTATTCACCAGTACATAACCACACAGTGTTCATTCATGAAAATGATAAGGACTCTCTAATACTTCACAGAGAAACAGAGGCATGCTAAATTACTAAATAGTTTACCTTTTGACAATGCTTCCTTAAATCACTAGGCTGATAGATGCATGTAAAGAAATGAAGAGAAACCAGATTTCTTGCGACTTTGAAGCTAAAAATTCAAGAATCAGTACAGACAAACACAGTATAGCAAAAATGATGGCAAACATATAAGTGAGATGAACATTTAGAGAATATGTAACTGGAAATAGAACATTTCTTTTGACCACAGAAATTAAATAAGCTATTCAAGATTTACAAGAGAAACACTATAAATTATTACTCAGGAAGATACAATTCTATTACAACATCATGACCTATTAAAGCACAGCATTCTGTACAATAAAGGCCCTTAACAGTTGTCTATTCTCAGCCAAACTTCTCTATAAGTTAGTTTCTCTTCATAAAAAACATGTTATACTTTAAAATAGTAATTTAACTGATGAGGAAGTTACCATAATACCTATTTGAACACTGAACAAATCGAACCATCTATTGGACATTAACATAAAATGCTTACCTAGAATTTGATTTAAAAGTTCTCAAAATAAATGTATTAAAGCAGGTTCCCTGTGAAAATATGTAAGAAAGAAAGCTAGCATAATAGCAGGTGCAGTCTTTACATCTTATTAACCATAGAAGATGCTTTTTTAAAGAGTCTAATAGAGACATTAACTGTGCAAAAGCTGATGAGATTTATAGTCTTAAAAACAAGTACCAACACCTTATCTTTGACAAAGGAGGCAAGAATATACAATGGAGTAAAAATAGTCTCTTTAACAAGTGGTGCTGGGAAAACTGGTCAACCACTTGTAAAAGAATGAAACTAGACCACTTTCTAACACCTGCACACAAAAATAAACTCAAAATGGATTAAATATCTAAATGTAAGACCAGAGACTATAAAACTCCTAGAGGAGAATATAGGCAAAACACTCTCCAACATAAATCACAGCAGGATCCTCTATGATCCACCTCCCAGAATCCTGGAAATAAAAGCAAAAATAAACAAATGGGATCTAATTAAAATTAAAAGCTGCTGCACAACAAAGGAAAACATAAACACAGTGAAAAGACAGCCTTCTGAGTGGGAGAAAATAATAGCAAATGAAGCAACTGACAAACAACTAATCTCAAAAATATACAAGCAACTTATACAGCTCAATTCCAGAAAAATAAACGACCCAATCAAAAAATGGGCCAAAGAACTAAATAGACATTTCTCCAAAGAAGACATACGGATGGCTAACAAACACATGAAAAGATGCTCAACATCACTCATTATTAGAGAAATGCAAATCAAAACCACAATGAGGTACCACTTCACACCAGTCAGAATGGTCTGCGATCCAAAAATCTGCAAGCAATAAATGCTGGAGAGGGTGTGGAGAAAAGGGAACCCTCCTACACTGTTGGTGGGAATGCAAACTAGTACAGCCACTGTGGAGAACAGTGTGGAGATTCCTTAAAAAATTGCAAATAGAACTACCTTATGACCCAGCAATCCCACTGCTGGGCATACACACCGAGGAAACCAGAATTGAAAGAGACACATGTACCCCAATGTTCATGGCAGCACTGTTTATAATAGCCAGGACATGGAAACAACCTAGATGTCCATCAGCAGATGAATGGATAAGAAAGCTGTGGTACATATACACAATGGAGTATTACTGAGCCGTTAAAAAGAATTCATTTGAATCAGTTCTGATGAGATGGATGAAACTGGAGCCGATTATACAGAGTGAAGTAAGCCAGAAAGAAAAACACCAATACAGTATACTAACACATATATATGGAATTTAGAAAGATGGCAATGACGACCCGGTATGCAAGACAGGAAAAAAGACACAGATGTGTATAACGGACTTTTTGACTCAGAGGGAGAGGGAGAGGGTGGGATGATTTGGGAGAATGGCATTGTAACATGTATACTAACATGTAAGGATCGAATTGCCAGTCTATGTCCAACGCAGGATACAGCATGCTTGCGGCTGGTGCACGGTGATGACCCAGAGAGATATTATGGGGAGGGAGGTGGGAGGGGGTTCATGTTTGGGAACACATGTACACCCGTGGTGGATTCATGTCAATGTATGGCAAAACCAATACAGTATTGTAAAGTAAAATAAAGTAAAAATAAAAAAGAAAATAAATAAAAAATAAAAAGCAAATAAAATGAAAAAAAATTTTTTTAATTAAAAAAATAAAAATAAAAACACAACCACAATTAAAAAAAAAAAGCAAGCACCAACACAGAAAGGATATTGTGTCAAAAGTCCATTAATTCTACACGTAAGAAGATCATTTCTTTAGGTAAGGATAATCTCATTTATGAATGACACATGATATGTGGTTTAGAATCCATCTACATTATGCTTGTAACTGCATAGTGATATGCTAATTCAAACTTACTGCTATGGGGGAAAAACACCATTTGATGAGACATGAAGACAAAGCACAAACCCGACTAAGGGGACACCTGCTGTGGACCACAGCACTGCTATGACCAGAGCAGGTGGGAGGACGGGGAAGGGGAGATGGATGGGTCAGCTGCAGCCTCGGGGCGAGGCGGGGCAGTGGTGGGAAGCTGGGGTCTGGATTGACAACCACTGAGCAGACCACAGGATGAGCCAGGAAATCAAAACCAATGATGAAAGCAGACACACCGTCAGAGAACGCCAACAGCAGGACAAAATAGACAGAACTGTTCTTTTACAAATACTCGGAAAGAAATCAATCGTGAAACTACAGAGAAATCGTCACAGAATTTTAAATATCAACTAATTAGCCAACGATGCAAATTATAAAAAGTGTCTCCAAAGACCACAAAATGGACTAGTTACCACTTCACATGCCGCTAAATGATTCACAGTTAATTTAATTATATGCCGACTAACAGTGCAGCTAACATGAAACGGGTGGTAACCAAAAAAACGTGAAAATACAAGCGCAGTTACAAAGCAGAGTGTTGTAAACATGAGTTCATGGGGAAAACAGCAATGCACTCGCAAAACCTAAGCTAAACATGGAGGAAAGCTGGAACATGCGCTTTAGAGCCGCTCACTCTCTCACCAAAAGCCCTAGGTCGTCATCCCGTTTTCAGACTCGGAAGAGTGAGGAAGCCAGACTTCTTCACTGGGGCCCTGGGGCTCCGGGCTTTTAACCTGGTTTCACACGCAGAGCTGGCCTGAGCGCGCGGCCAGGCCCATCAGCGAGCAGACCACTTGAGATTCCTAAGCCAGGGGTCCAAATATCAAGACTCATTTGTCGCTGTGTGATTATGGAATGATTTCGCTCAGTCGTGTCCGACTCTTTGCGGCCCCATGGACAGTGGCCTACCAGGCTTCGCGGTCCATGGGATTTTCCAGGCAAGAATACTGGAGTGGGCTGCCATTTCCTTCTCCAGGGGATCTTCCCAACCCAGGGATCGAACCCGGGTCTCCTGCATTGCACACAGACGCTTTACCGTCTGAGGCACTAGGGAAGCCCGATTCAAGACTAGGCAGTTTTAAAAATCTTAGACCTCTGAGCGTAGCAAATGTGCCTGATTTTCTTCTGGGTAAAAAGAGAAAAAACAAACAAAAGAAAACCAGTGTGCTCGGGGAGGGACGTGGCAGGGAGGAGGCAGACACATACCAGAGTCATGAAGCCCAGCTTGTCTTCTTCTCGCTCAGGGCTGGGCTGCCTCCTTTCGGGCATGGAGCGCCCTCTGCTGGGCGGGAAGGAGCCGGCATGCGAGGAGGCGGGATCCAGGTTGAGGGAGTTGGAGGAGTTAAAGCGCCGAAGGTTGCTGAAGCTCCCACTGCCCACCCTGCTCTCAATCCCCTCCGCCCGCTGATCCGTGTTCTCCTTGTCTTTTTGGATAAACCTAAAGCAGAATAAAATCATCACCTGCCTTTGTCAGCAGAGGAACATGTCTGGACAGCAAATGTGGGCTTGCACTCTGTGTCACGATTAGCAAATTCCAGGAAGAGTTGCTCAATTAACATCTCAGCAAAAAGGTTCAGCTTTCCCTCTTTGGAATATTCTCAAACTTAGAATCACTTATCATTGAGTCTTACAAAGTGGCCCCTCATCATTCACGTTTGATTTGACTTATTTACTCTAACATTCTGATGGGGCCTGGGTGGTGACTCTCCCTGTGAGGAGATGCCTGAAGCTGACCACCTTTACCTTCCCTGCTCTCAGGGCCAGGGATGCACGTCAGTGCCTCAGAGCTTTTCCGCTGGGAATCCGGAACTCCGTATAACCAAAACAGCCATTCACGAGCAAGCTGGAGTTTCTAAACACAAGTCTCCAGACCAGATGAAGTGCTGAGTTGCACGTTTCATTTTGTTTTAAGCTTGTGTATGTGCAAACGCATCACTTGATGAAGTTCTCCACCAGCTTTGTGTGAGTTTCTGGATTCAGGTCAATGTGCTGCATTGACCTAGAATTCACAGTTACTGCTCTTCTCCCCTAATGTGTCATGGATGATTTTACATACAGATTAAATGCATGATTATGCAAGTAAACTGATTTTCAAATTAAAATACAAGATCCTTACAGGTAGTAAACTCTCCAGTTTCACTTCTACTTATACATCTTGAAAGTTTTTCACTGTTGACAAGTTGATGGACAGAATTTACCATTTACATCAAGTCAACTTGTTGCATAAGGAAAAATCATTTTTACCTGACAACTTGCTGTAAAAATAAAAATATTAACACATAACTGTTCCAAATTTCCTACGGGGATGAGGAAAGACGATCTTTCTGAACTTGTCTGTGCTCAAACACGGCCCACAAAGCAGTCTGTCTCAGCGTCAAAAGTACAGGCGGCACCATCTGCGTTTGCTGGTTGTGCCATTCACCCCTGCCTTTTCCCCGAGCCCCCCGCACTCGACCGGCAGGAACGGGCACCTCGCCATGGGTGACGGGATGAGAACAATCTGAGCAGCAGCTCTGCCAGGTCCTGTGCAGGGTCACCGGGCCTGCTGGCCACTCTGAACGTGGATTGGGGACAGGAGGCACAGCTGTGCAGGTGTGGCACCAGGCAGGCCTCGGGGCCCCAGCCACCCGGCTGCACCCAGACCCAGGGCCCCCTGCTCACCACGAGGCGGGCCTTTGGGTTCTATCCTGTTTTGTAAACTGTTCTAACTGCCAAGACTGGGTCTAAAGAAAACATTTTAAATATACTGATGAGATGAGAAAAACTCAAACACATGTCCTTGGATCACTGTCTTACAACAAGCCAATCTTCACAATGTATTAAGTTAAAAAGGAAAATGCAGATCTGAGTGGGAATTTGCCAAGCCCAGAACCCCAGCTTTTCTGTTCCAGGTGGCTTTTCACCAGAACGTAGAAGGCTCCGAGGGACACACGAGGGTGAACCCTCAGTGCTGGAGGGTGCACAGGCCACAGGGGACACTGCCTCGGCACCTCACCCACCTTGGGGCCCAGAGCTGAGGGGGGGACACCCCACAACGCCCCCCCACAGAGTGCTGACACCACACTGTGGACAGAATGCCCTGGCTGACTGAGCTCTATAATCAAGGGCAATCTCAGAACTGAAAATTCTTGAAGCAGACCTGAAATCAGCTTTCTTACTACAGAACACTCAGACTTCTCTAAGCAGAAGACAGCTCCTCAGAGAAGCCGAGTCTCCGGGGAGCTGGGCTCCGGCGTACCCACCAGATCTCTTCGTTGATCCTGTCCAGCTGCTCCTGAATCCTCATGGCCAGAGTCTCAGAATCGGCATGCCCGATGGGCGACGGCAGAGCTGGCGCAGCTAAAGAGGGTGACCCCGTCGCCCTGGCCGTCTGACACGCCCTTGTCACTCTTGAACAGCTGGCCCACGTTGGCCAGCATGCTGGCTTGCTGCTCACGCTCCCGGTCCTGATCTTTCAGGGGCTGCACCTGGGCACGAGAGGACCACGTCTCGTCAGCAACATTCTGGGCACCTCAAGTCTATCAGGAACTGAACACAATTTTACATGGAAGCCCTGACTTTGGACAAATGGGCCATGCTTATGAGACACTGCCATCTCTTAAGCGAGCAGTACTGAAGAAACGGGCAGGAGGAGAATCCAGTTCCTAGATGGCCTGGTGACATTCAGGTCTCAGCGTGGATGGAAGGCAATCCTATGAGGTTATTCACAAGGGTGGGCTGATGGAGTCAGAGACAAAAACCGAAAATTACAAAAATATATCCTTGCTTCCATCAGCCAGGCTGAAGGAAAATTAGAAAAAAAAACCCTTCAGCTCCGCAGCCACTGGGTCCACCCCACCAGTCATCACTGGTACTAGTTCGCCAAGGAGTGCCGTCCTCGCGGGTTCCCAGCCCTCCGTTTTCCAGGCTGGTCTGAACACGCACAGACAGGAGTGAGCAGGGGCAGCCAGGGGATGGGAGGGCCAGCCTCCCGTGGCTCTCCTCTCAGGGCACAGGCCCTCGGGCTGTTCTGGGGATGGCCCCTCACACCGCAAGGGCGCCTCTGTCATCTGAGACGCATGCAAGAGTGCCTGCTGGGCCCCGTGCCGCCCTCCCGCTCTCACACCTCACACCCTTCTCTCCGCAAATCTCCCCCCTGCCCCACTCTCACCCAGGTCCTGCCTTGTTTTCCCAGACATGACCTCAAAGCAACGGAGGGGCAGCCTCGAGCTGCTGGCTTGCCGGCTCCCTGTCCCCCGAGGCCAGTACCTTCGCTTTCTGTCTTCGTCATGACCCCTCCCCAGGGCTGCGACACCCCTTTTCCTGGCTCCAGGACCACCTGCCATCTTTCCTGCTCCGCTCCGGCGAACTAGCTGCCTATGGGTTCACCCCCATCCGCCCGATCAGCACATCCTCTCCATTCTCTCGCCTTAAAATCGCACATTTTTGAACTTTTTCATTCTGAGAAATTGTACTCTAAGTGTTCCATAGCAAATAGAAACACTCAGAACAATACTAACCCTTCTAAACCATAATGAATAAGAAGTTACATCTCAGGTGTAGAAAAGCTTCTGGAGGAAACATGGCAAGCCATTGACGACAACGAAGTCTATAGAGAGAAGCTGGACTTGGGCTCGGGGTTCGGGTGGTGGGGGACAGGACTCACTCTATTGCCCTCGGCTCCTCTCATTGCTTTAGACTGTCTCCATGGACCTCACATGCATTCCTGGGCATTCCTCACATTCATTCCTCTACACCCCACTTCACTTCCTCACGGGGTCAAACAAGTCAAACGGCCAAGTTTCCGAGTCACTCGACTCAACCTGGCAGCTCTGTGCTGTCGGCCACGGCAGTCACTCGCCTTGTGCAGCACACTGAGGATGTGACGCAGGCCGGTGCAAAGCTCGATGTGGAAATCACACAGATTTCAAGACTCGCAGTGAAAAAAGCATGTAAAGCAGCCTGCTCATTTTTAGGAAATTTTAGATTGTGTATGTGGCTCATATTATCTCTCTGACGGACAGCACTGTCCACGTGAAAGGCTCATGCTTTGTCTCAGCTTTCGGGTGAACCCAGAAAGGACTACTTAGAATTCTGAACCACACACAACGGCCACACACTCTAAATCCGCCTATAATGCAAATCACATTCAATGTTCAAAACCAAAAACGCTATACACGTTACAGCAGTGGACTAGCCATAAGGAAAATGTAACTCCACTTCCGCTAAGCATCTGCAGTAACTGTAACAATGAACCCAGCTCAGTTCAGCTCTTCACACATTTCTAAAGGATTTAGAGATTTAAGGACCTTGTCGTTTTGCATTTCTTCTAAATGCTCTTTTGCATTTTCAACTTCCCATAGGAGAGAATTCTGAAAAAGATACATACAGTGCTTTAGGAGTCAATTCTTAACAGACGTTGCGTGGAGTGCAGGGATGGCTACGCTCCTGTCTGAAAGCATAAAGCACCTCGGGATGAAGGGGCGGACCTCGCGCCCAGAGTGAAGTGTCGGCACGAAGCCAGATGACAACTGTTAACACTAACTTGTACACAGAAAAACTCCTCCTTCCCCGACTGATCTTCTAGATCCAAGGAGGCCAGGTCCCTGGGGTAAGTGAAACTGCTTTATACTTGCTTTCAGCTTTTGCAGTTCAGTGGTCACTCAGGAAACTGGCACAGGTTTCACATGTAAAATTCAAACCTGAGACAAAACTATCCCCACTTCAGGGCCAGCCCACAGGTCAGGGTGAAGTGAGCTCTCTAGTGAGGTGTGGGTATCATCTTGGGTTTTGTGGGGGAAAAATGTGCCGCAGAACTTGTAGTGACCATGGGACTCTCTCAGACAAGCGTCGCCCAAGCCCGACCTCGGCGACGGTTCTGAGCCTCGACTTTAGGGCACTGGTGCAGCTGGGACAGGTTTTCACAGAACCTCCACCAGACTGTTGCCCACTGAGCTGCTCTGATAGAGGTTCTCAGACATTTTCCAAAGCAAATAAAAAGAGAGATGGCTGGAGTTGGAATATGAGAATGCTTGCTTTTACTTACTTCAATCTTTTCTATCACATTATATAAAAGATCCTGAACTCAACTTATTGATTTGGCTGCATCGGGCCTTAGCTGCATCATGCGCGATTCCTTTGATGTGATTGCCGCGTGGCACGTGGAATCTTAGCTCACCAACCAGGGATCGAACCTGCATCCCTGACCTTGCAAGGCAGGCTCCCAGCCACTGGACTGCCAGCAAGCCCCAGAAATAAACTTCTAAGAAAGAAACGAAGGGGTGAGGGTGGACCTAGAAGAATGTTCTAGCACAGCGGCTGGTAACATCGGGGCCACTGGTGATTCCGCCTCACTGATGCTTTCTGGAAGGGTTGCGGGCACACATCTATGTCTGTTCCTTTACGCACTGCCTGTGGATGCTGTCACGCTTATTGACTAGCATGAAATGCTGCTACTCTAACCAGTAAAGACATTCACTCTGGGCTGTCTATGGGAGTTTTCAAACTCCTGTCCTAGAGATTTTTCCCCCACACAGACAGGGCCGAGCCAGGCCAGGCCACATGCGCCTCTTGTAAAGGGGCCGTGAAGCTGGCTCACCTTATCCTCCAGAGCAGCCATTCTCTCCTTCAGATGAAGCTGAAGCCTCTCATCTGAAACAGACAGAAGCTGATCCACGGTATCTGATGAGTGTTCGTTGTGTTCTTCATTCATTTTTTGCTCTTTGCTTTGCCTAAAACAGGAAAAACGAAAACTCATAAACTTCAAGAGCAAGTATAGTCGTTCTTTTAAAAGCACCAGGGAGCCGTGACGTGAGCGGCCTGTGCCCTGGTTCCCGAGGCGGTCCCCTCCCACGGCCACCTCTGGTGGGCTCTTGAGCATCCCCAGAGCAGACGGGCGGGTGCAGAGGGAGGCAGGGACTTCACTGGTCAAAGGTCACTCCCAACACTTCTCTTTGGCAGAGCACCTGGGGGACCTCAGTGTCACCAGCCATTTCCTGTCGAAGCGGCTCGAGGAGCAAGCAGATTTACACTCAGAAACAAGTACACTTGAAAGGGGATCGGCTTACACACACGTCGGTGGAGGAATTTCCCAGTATATAAACAGAAGCTTGATTCTGGATTAAGGGTGTAACATGAATTCAATTTATAAAGCAAAAAGTGAGAAAATTCATTTTGGAAAAAAAGCCAGTGGAGATAGACTTCCACATTTTTTTCTTTACATGAAACATCACTTGAATTCTTTGTAATGATTGCTCTTGTTCAGTCCCTCAGTCGTTTCTGACTCTTTGTGACCCCATGGACTATAGCTCGCCAGGCTTCCCTGTCCTTCACTATCTCCCAGAAGTTGCTCAAACTCACGTCCTTCGAGTCAGTGATGACATCCAACCGTCTTGTCCTCTGTTGCACCTTCTCCTCCTGTCTTCAATCTTTCCCAGCATCAGGGTCTTTTCCAGTGAGTCAGTTCTTCGCATCAGGTGGCCAAAGTATTGAAGCTTCAGCCTCAGCATCAGTCCCTCCAATGAATAGTCAGGACTGATTTCCCTTAGGACTCATTGGTTTGATCTCCTTGCAGTCCAGTGGACTCTCAAGAGTCTTCTCCAACACCTCAGTTCAAAAGCATCCATTCTTTGGTGCTCAGCCTTCTTTACGGTCCAACTCTCACATCCATACATGATTACTGGAAAAACCATAGCTTTAATTAAGTGTTCCTTTGATGGCAAAGCAATATCTCTGCTTTTTAATATGCTGTCTAGGTTGGTCATAGCTTTTCTTCCAATGATAATTCATATTCAGTTCAGTTCAGTTGCTCAGTCATGGTTGACTGTAGGACCCCATGGACTGTAGCATGCTAGGCTTCCCTGCCCATCACCAACTCCCAGAACTGCCATCAAACCATCTCATCCTCTGTCATCCATTCTCTTCTTGCCTTCAATCTTTCCCAACATCAGGGTCTTTTCCAATATGAAAATTCATATTGAAAAACTGGAAATAATTACCTCAAGCAATTTTTAAATGTAATAACAAAGTTGGAAAGTCTGTGATTTATAAAATGAGCATCAATTTCATGGTTTAAAAAGCTGTTTTAGGACCTACTGTATAAAAAAAAAATGGAGAGAAGACAAAAGAATGCCATATTTGAGATTGGCCCTGTGTTAGAAATTGCTGAGGCCAATTGATTGGTCATGGGCATTTACTACACTACTCCATCCACTTTTGTGCATGTTTGAAATATTCCATCATAAAAAATTAAAAAACAGGTTGCTGCTGCTGCTGCTAAGTCGCTTCAGTCATGTCCGACTCTGTGCGACCCCACAGATGGCAGCCCACCAGGCTCCGCTGTCCCTGGGATTCTCCAGGCAAGAACACTGGAGTGGGTTGCCATTTCCTTCTCCAATGCATGAAAGTGAAAAGTGAAAGTGAAGTCGCTCAGCAGTGTCCGACTCTTCACGACACCATGGACTGCAGCCCACCAGGCTCCTCAGTCCATGGGATTTTTCGGGCAAGAGTACTGGGGAGTGGGTTGACAGGTTATTTTCTGCTAAATATTTTCTGTTAAAACAGTGTCTTCTCCAGCACACAATTCAAAACATCAGTTCTTCAGTGTTCAGCCTTCTTTATGGTCCAACTCTCACATCCATACGTGACTACTGGAAAAACGATAGCTTTGACTATATGGACCTTTGTCGGCAAAGCAATGTCTCTGCTTTTCAATATGCTGTCTAGGTTTGTCGTAGCTTTCCAAGGAGCAAGCATTTTTTAATCTCATGGCTGCAGCCACCGTCTGCAGTGATTTTTGAGCCCAAGGAAATAAAACCTGTCACAGCTTTCCCAATAAGGCATCGGCATTCAAATATTTTTAAAGCAAAACGAAAGTTTACTTTGAATTGGGTTAGTCATAAACAGCATCCCAATCTCAACAGCCTCTGAGCAGCAGTTCTGAAAGTAAGGAAGTGCACCCCTGATCGGGAGACATTGCGCTCTCTACTTAGGGAGCCTCACCGAGGTCTCATGATGGGAGTCAGAACCACAGCCCCCTGGGAGCCCACATGTGAGGCCCTGCAGTCCAGGCCCAAGAACACAGCTATGGTGGGGACAGTACTGACACCTGAGGCTGGACCTGGGATCCCCACTCCATTTCCTGGATGGTCTGTACCGCTGTGTGGCCAGCCCTTCCGGGAAACCTGTCTCAGGGCTCTCTGATGAGAGCCTCCACCATCGCCCTTTCCTGGCGGGCCTTCTGTGGCAGCATAACTTCCGTTCTCCTCCTGCCTAGGAGCAGCCATCCTACACACACACCCCACGTCTGGACCAGCAGTTTGGCATGTGGGACTCCAGCGCCACGTCCGAGGCAAGCACCTCCACACCTGGGCACCATGCCCTCCGTTTGACGGGCCTCAGGCTGGCTCCCTCAGGTTTGAGGGCCACTCGTAAGGTCCAACTGTATGCTGAGCAGCTCCCCGGCCTGGCTGGTCAGAGCAACAAGCGTCCTCCTTGAACGTGGGGACCCCCTGGCCCCTGCCCACCACCTAGGGGCGAGCACATCTGGCCCTGCTCCCGAGGTTGGGTGCCTGGATCAGCAGACAGGGCCACACCCGCACACTGGACCGCAGAGACAGGAGCGGCGGAGAAAGGCAGCGCGGGCCCCGCCCAGCCGCGTCTCCGGCCCACAGGCCCCTCTCCTCCATGCTGCTGGGTCTCTCTCCCGCCTGTCGGCCAAGAACAGCGTCAGCTCCGCTCTCAACAACCCTGTCCTGACGGCACGCGGGCTGTGACCACAGGGGCGGCAAGCGGGCCATGCTCTGTGCGGACCACTGGCCCCGGGTTCGCGGGGGGCACACCCACACGCCTGCTCACGCAGCCAGCGCGGCTTCATGTGTGACACGTGGGTGACGGAGGGTGCTGGTGACCGGCTCGTGAGAGGAGAGGTGCTCCCCCTGGCCCCAGGCCTCCTCCTCAGACTGCCTGGGGCGAGCCAGCGCGGGCAGCAGGCAGTGGCAAGCACGGGACACACGAGAGCACACGTTCTTCCTTCCTAAGCTGGGAGGTGAGATCGAACAGTTTCGCCTCCTTAGTGGCAGAGCTTCCGGAAGACAAAAGTTCAGACTGCAAGGCCGACCGGGGACAGACAGCAAAGATGCCAGGGGAGAGAAGAAACCAGCCCTTGAGGGGAAGATCACAGGCAGAAGGGCGCCCCCTGGCGGCTGTTAGTGACCCTGCTCAGGGAGGGTTTGGCAGCACAGGACACCACCCGGCTCCGGAAACCGGCCAGCCCCTCAGGCGCTCCCTGAGCTCCAGGCAACGCTCCAACAGCCAGGCCAGCACAGGCCCGGCCCGCCTCTCCATGCCCAGCCAGCGCCCACCAGCATTACGGGGCAACACCTTTCCAGCCAGAAGGACAGGGTGGCTGGCTGGCTGTGGGCACCATATCCCCAGCAGCGCCACGTCTCCTGGACGCGGCCTCTCACCCGTGGGCTCCCAGGGACTGCAAGCTGGGAGTGGGGCCCTGGGTCTGCACCGTGCCCTGCTGTGACTTATTCAACAATGTATAAATAAAGAGTTAAAACTGTGTTCATGACAGAGCTATTTTGGCCATCTCTTAAGGAGAATGGGATTTTTCTTGTTCTTTATCCTGCTAGGCTTTGAGCTGCTGACTGAACTCTGAGCAGCAGTGACTCGGAGTTGAAGCATCCTGGGGACACACAGAGCACAGGACAAAACTGGAGGGAAGTTAACACAGGGATGACACGGGAGCGGGGACTGTCTGACACTCAGGGAGCGCTCCCATCGCAGAGGGGCAGTACGACCCCCGTGTCTGCGCTCCTTTGTGGACTGAGCAGCATGGGGAGGGGCACGGTGGGACAGCAAGGGAAGAGGCCCTCCCCACGCCAGCCCCCCCGGGGACCAAGAGCAGCACCTTGGAGAGCGCAGCCACCGGCTGAGCCAGCTCAGCCACCACTTCTGTCAGCATCTGCTGCAGCTTCTGGTCTGCCAGCTCCAGGCACTCCTGCAGCTGTCGGTCTTTATCCTCCTTCTACAAAGGGAGAGCAGAACATCAAAACAGGCCAAGTGGTGTAGCCTCTGCCATTGTTAGTAAGCTGAGACAAAACCTAAATGCATGTGTCTACAGGATTAGTTCTGTTTCGGAAGCTGCGTCACGGTAATTTTTCTCTCATTGTTCCTGGGCTTGGACTCAGTGGGCAGAACATCTCCTGCCAGAGTATTTGCTCTTCCTAAACGTCTCCAAAGAAGTCTTTAAAAAAAAGTTCTTATATATTAAAGAAGATCAGGTTTCTGTGGAAGCTATTCATTCTTATTGACAAGTTAAGGGTCAGTACTGACCCTTCTTAAAACATCACCAGAATCATCATTTGAAGGGAACCCTACCGACCGCAGATGGCCATGGGCTTGTAAGCCAAAATATGGCTTTCATCTCCTCTGAAATACAGACCTGATCAGAGTGTGCCTGGGGAAATGCCAGTCAACTAATATCTGTAAATGCATGATTATTCTTTTAACAGATCTTCTTACTCTGAAAAGTTTCAGTGTAGAACATTTAGACAGATTCTTTTTTGAAAAAGCAAAAAAAATGAAATGATCTATAAGCTCGGATTCCTGAGAGGTTAGCAGTTATTTCTAAGCAGCTTTCTTATTTTTTCTGTGTGCGTATTACTCTATGTACATACATAAACAATAAGATGTGCTTTAAAACCCTCAGAAAACAACAGCATATGGTACGTAGTATTTTCTGATCTGCCTTTTACAGCCATTATTTTGTATATCGGAATGCTCTTAATTAGCATTCCACATCATACATTTCAATGGCTTTCTAGTATTTTATTTTTGTAGTGGGTCCAATGATACACTTTGTCACACACCAGACTGACTCACTTTGTTTTGGAGAAGCCAGATTTGGTTTTCCTGATTAAGTCCTGATTCTGTGAGACCACACAGGAACAGGAGCAAGTAAAGCTCACCAAACCACAGGAAGTACAAACCCTAATCAGACTGGAGCTCTAACCCTGCCCTTTGTCACAGTGACCCCAGTTCCCAACAGGCAGCCAGCTGCTGTGAAGTTCCCTGCTGCTCTCTGCTCTTTCAGTAAAAATGCTAACAAGCCAACAGATTCAAGTCAAGTAAAACAAGAGTCAGGAGTGGAATTCCACAAAATGGTCAACCCAAATCCCAAATAATTCAAACCTCTAAGTTGCAGTCACCCTCAATTTTTTAAAAATGTATTTCCTTTCAGTATAGCTGATTTCTCATGATGTACATCCACACTTTTGAACGCAGTATTTTAGGGTCATAAGAACTTTACACTGGGACTTGATTTCCAACATGGGAGTCACATGAAAAGTTCTTTACCTTCCTTCCTCAGTATTCACTACTACAGAAGTCAGACACAGTTCAGGAAAAGCCATTACCTGTCGATGCATAGAATCCTTATTTGCGATTTCATTTTCAAGTTTATCATGGAGGTTGTGCACAGAGATGGCTTTGCGCTGTGCACCGAGGTAGCGTTTCTCAAGTGTAGTGATTCTCTTCTCCATGTCCTCCTTCTGGGCCATAGCCTACACCAGGCATTGCAGAGGAGAAAAGGGAAGTCATTATCATAGAATACTCCTGATACACTTAAGAGTAAAAAAGAGGGACTAAATCCTCAGTTTCAAATCAAACATAAAATTAGCATCCTCAAAATTAAAGTCTTAGACAGGGCAGTTTTCTGAGATGTGAGCAAAAACGCGCCTACCTCAAATGTCACATTTGCCACGATGGCACCCATCTGTCTTAACGTCTGTCTGGCCACTCGATTTACCAAGCTTCTTTTCTACATCATAAACCCAACCAGCAAACAAAAAGTACACTAAACTCCTCTGTCATTGCAAGAATTCCAGGAGGGAAGGTATCTGGCATGAAATGAGGATCTCTGTCTCCTACACCATACAGGCGGGCTTGACCCAGAACAGGGAGGGACCTTCAACAGATCCTACAGGGAGCTCTGAGGCTCATTTCCTCAGGTAAAAGTTGGAAAAATCTCATGCAATTTCCTCAAAATTAAATAAGAATATTAATGAGTAGAAACAGAAGTCAAAGAGTTACACAACTGGGAGCAGCCTTCTCAAGCCTAGTTCTTCTCAAGCAGTTACACCCCATGTAGGAAACGCTCAAACCAGGAGCAGAGCTTGCTGCCGATGCGACTCCTGTCCGGCGGCTCAAAATCCATTTCAGGTCCCTCCGTGCTCACTAAGTAACCGATGTTGTCCTAACATTAAAAGTGAAAGGTCTTAAAAACGCTTTTCCCAGAATTCTCTATGTATTCATCTCTGCCACCTAATCTCCTCCTGTTGCCAAACAGTAGTGTGAACACGTTATACAAACATGTGCAAATATTTCTGTTTTGAGTTCTCACACGGAGCTACTAAACAAGTACACCTGCTGTACCACATGTTGGAGGGGTGCACTCTGAGACGGTCTCACGGGGGAGGGGTGGGGCAGGGTGGGCGCTGTCTCTCTTGCGCAGAGAGGAGAGGCGAGGCTCACAGGAGGAGCCTGATCCCCCAGCTCTCTTCTGTTTTCACAGTGACACTTAGGGAGCTTCTCATAAATCACGACACGCCACAGACATGACCGCCAGAAACATCCTGATTCTGCATGGTTACACAGCACGGGCCTGAGGATCTGAGGGTGAGCAAACGCCACTCGACTTGTCTGACCGCTGGTATCACTGTCACACATCCTTTCAAGGAGCGGAACCTCAGAAAACTAGAGAAGATGGCCAGGCAAGCTGCCTCAGCAGGGCCCACACAGCATACTCCCATCTCTCCAAGAGAACGGGCTCCACAGATGTTCAAACTCATCTGCAGTGAATCAGAAGGAAATTTCAGCATCATCGGGAATATATTCAGCAGGCAGGTAGGGGGATGAACTGGGAGACTGGGGTTGACATATATACACTACTGATACTATGCATCAAGTCAACAACGAGTAAGGACCTACTGAACAGCACAGGGAACTCTATCAGTGCTCTGTGGTGAAGTTAATGGGTCGGAAACCTAAAAGACAGGGATATTTGTGTGTGTGTGTGTGTGTGTATATATATATATATGTATGTATATATATATATGTATATAATTGATTCACATTGCTGTACAGCAGAAATTGACACAGCAGTGTAAATCAATTCCAATAAATGAATGAGTGGATGAATGAATTTTTTAAAAAGGAACACACTAGGCCCCCTAGAACTTGTGGAAATGAGGAGTCCACACCCAGGGTGCAGCACAGCGCTAGGACTGCCCTCATGTTGGTCCACTGCCAACGGGCCGCCTGGACCAGGCCTCTTCTACCCCAGAGACCTCGACGCAGAGGCGGGAAGGCAGCCAGTGGCGGTCTCGCCCGTGCTCTGCTCTTGCTCAGGCAGCCATGCCAAGGCTGAGATCACGGGGAGAACAAGGGACCCACATTCCGCCTCAGGACAGCAGACACGTCCACTGTCACTCACTTCACGGATGTCCTGCTGTAATTTCACTTTCACTTCCTTGGAATTCAGGAGGTCCTTCCTGGCCATGTCCAGGTCCTTCTCCAGCTCTGTTATGTGGGCAGAGAGGGCTGCCAGGCGGTGCTTCATCTCTCTCTGCTCCCGTGACTTCTTCTCAATTGATTTCCTGGAGCGATCACCTGAGCCAGGTCTTCGTCACGGGTTCTCTAAGTGGGAAAGGAAACCTTAGACAGCCTTGTGTCTGGAGGGAGGGAACGCAGCACTTCCGGGGAAATCGGTGAAGTCAAAACTGCCTTCTGCTGCTCTGGAGCTCACATGACCCTCACGGCCACTCAGACCTACATGATGCATTGGTGAAAGGTCTCAACAG
>NC_030828.1:22754260-22829414 GCF_001704415.2 Capra hircus
CGGGGAAGGGGAGATGGATGGGTCAGCTGCAGCCTCGGGGCGAGGCGGTTCGGGTGGTGGTCTGGGGTCTGGATGACAACCACTGAGCAGACCACAGGATGAGCCAGGAAATCAAAACCAATGATGAAAGCAGACACACCGTCAGAGAACGCCAACAGCAGGACAACAAATACTCGGAAAGAAATCAACCGTGAAACTACAGAGAAATCGTGTTTTAAATTCAACTAATTAGCCAACGATGCAAATTATCAAAGTGTCCACAACGAAGCAAATTACTAGTTACTCACAATTCCACATGCCTGCTAAATGCTATTCAAACTTACTGCTATGGGGGAAAAACACCATTTATGAGACATGAAGACAAAGCACAAACCCGACTAAGGGGACACCTGCTGTGGACCACAGCACTGCTATGACCAGAGCAGGTGGGAGGACGGGAAGGGGAGATGGATGGGTCAGCTGCAGCCTCGGGCGAGGCGGGGCAGTGGTGGAAGCTGGGGTCTGGATTGACAACCACTGAGCAGACCACAGGATGAGCCAGGAAATCAAAACCAATGATGAAAGCAGACGTCAGAGAACGCCAACAGCAGGACAAAATAGACAGAACTGTTCTTTTACAAATACTCGGAAAGAAATCAATCGTGAAACTACAGAGAAATCGTCACAGAATTTTAAATATCAACTAATTAGCCAACGATGCAAATTATAAAAGTGTCTCCAAAGACCACAAAATGGACTAGTTACCACTTCACATGCCGCTAAATGATTCACAGTTAATTTAATTATATGCCGACTAACAGTGCAGCTAACATGAAACGGGTGGGAACCAAAAAAACGTGAAAATACAAGCGCAGTTACAAAGCAGAGTGTTGTAAACATGAGTTCATGGGGAAAACAGCAATGCACTCGCAAAACCTAAGCTAAACATGGAGGAAAGCTGGAACATGCGCTTTAGAGCCGCTCACTCTCTCACCAAAAGCCCTAGGTCGTCATCCCGTTTTCAGACTCGGAAGAGTGAGGAAGCCAGACTTCTTCACTGGGGCCCTGGGGCCGGGCTTTTAACCTGGTTTCACACGCAGAGCTGGCCTGAGCGCGCGGCCAGGCCCATCAGCGAGCAGACCACTTGAGATTCCTAAGCCAGGGGTCCAAATATCAAGACTCATTTGTCGCTGTGTGATTATGGAATGATTTCGCTCAGTCGTGTCCGACTCTTTGCGGCCCCATGGACAGTGGCCTACCAGGCTTCAGCGGTCCATGGGATTTTCCAGGCAGAGAATACTGGAGTGGGCTGCCATTTCCTTCTCCAGGGGATCTTCCAACCCAGGGATCGAACCCGGGTCTCCTGCATTGCACACAGACGCTTTACCGTCTGAGGCACTAGGGAAGCCCGATTCAAGACTAGGCAGTTTTAAAAAATCTTAGACCTCTGAGCGTAGCAAATGTGCCTGATTTTCTTCTGGGTAAAAAGAGAAAAAAACAAACAAAAGAAAACCAGTGTGCTCGGGAGGGACGTGGCAGGGAGGAGGCAGACACATACCAGAGTCATGAAGCCCAGCTTGTCTTCTCGCTCAGGGCTGGGCTGCCTCCTTTCGGGCATGGAGCGCCCTCTGCTGGGCGGGAAGGAGCCGGCATGCGAGGAGGCGGGATCCAGGTTGAGGGAGTTGGAGGACTTAAAGCGCCGAAGGTTGCTGAAGTTCCCACTGCCCACCCTGCTCTCAATCCCCTCCGCCCGCTGATCCGTGTTCTCCTTGTCTTTTTGAATCAACCTAAAACAGAATAAAATCATCACCTGCCTTTGTCAGCAGAGGAACATGTCTGGACAGCAAATGTGGGCTTGCATTCTGTGTCACGATTAGCAAATTCCAGGAAGAGTTGCTCAATTAACATCTCAGCAAAAAGGTTCAGCTTTCCCTCTTTGGAATATTCTCAACTTAGAATCACTTATCATTGAGTCTTACAAAGTGGCCCCTCATCATTCACGTTTGATTTGACTTATTTACTCTAACACTCTGATGGGGCCTGGGTGGTGACTCTCCCTGTGAGGAGATGCCTGAAGCTGACCACCTTTACCTTCCCTGCTCTCAGGGCCGAGATGCACGTCAGTGCCTCAGAGCTTTTCCACTGGGAAACCGGAACTCTGTATAACCAAAACAGCCATTCATGAGCAAGCTGGAGTTTCTAAACACAAGTTTCCAGACCAGATGAAGTGCTGAGTTGCACGTTTCATTTTGTTTTAAGCTTGTGTATGTGCAAAGGCATCACTTGATGAAGTTCTCCACCAGCTTTGTGTGAGTTTCTGGATTCTGGTCAATGTGCTGCATTAACCTAGAATTCACAGTTACTGCTCTTCTCCCCTAATGTGTCATGGATGATTTTACATACAGATTAAATGCATGATTATGCAAGTAAACTGATTTTCAAATTAAAATAGAAGATCCTTACAGGTAGTAAACTCTCCAGTTTCACTTCTACTTATACATCTTGAAAGTTTTTCACTGTTGACAAGTTGATGGACAGAATTTACCATTTACATCAAGTCAACTTGTTGCATAAGGAAAAATCATTTTTACCTGACAACTTGCTGTAAAAATAAAAATATTAATACAGAAGTGTTCCAAATTTCCTACGGGGATGAGGAAAGACAATCTTTCT
This sequence comes from Capra hircus, assembly GCF_001704415.2. NCBI lineage: Eukaryota > Metazoa > Chordata > Mammalia > Artiodactyla > Bovidae > Capra > Capra hircus. The sequence goes on from NC_030828.1 coordinate 22,756,913, forward strand.
GAGCTTGTCTGGGCTCAAACACGGCCCACAAAGCAGTCTGTCTCAGTGTCAAAAGTACAGGCGGCACCATCTGCGTTTGCTGGTTGTGCCATTCACCCCGGCCTTTTCCCCGAGCCCCCACACTCGAACAGCAAGAACGGGCACCTCGGCCAGGGGTGACGGAATGAGAACAATCTGAGCAGCAGCTCTACCAGGTCCTGTGCAGGGTCACCGGGCTGCGGCCACTCTGAACGTGGACTTGGGACAGGAGGCACAGCTGTGCGGGTGTGGCACCAGGCAGGCCTCGGGGCCCCAGCCACCCGGCTGCACCCAGACCCAGGGCCCCCTGCTCACCATGAGGTGGGCCTTTGGGTTCTATCCTGTTTTGTAAACTGTTCTAACTGCCAAGACTGGGTCTAAAGAAAACATTGTAAATATACTGATGAGATGAGAAAAACTCAAACACATGTCCTTGGATCACTGTCTTACAACAAGTCAATCTTCACAATGTATTAAGTTAAAAAGGAAAATGCAGATCTGAGTGGGAATTTGCCAAGCCCAGAACCCCAACTTTTCTGTTCCAGGTGGCTTTTCACCAGAACGTAGAAGGCTCCGAGGGACACACGAGGGTGAACCCTCAGTGCTGGAGGGTGCACGGGCCACAGGGGACACTGCCTCGGCACCTCACTCACCCTGGGGCCCAGAGCTGAGGGGGGGACACCCCACAACGCCCCCCCACAGAGTGCTGACACCACACTGTGGACAGAATGCCCTGGCTGAGCTCTATAATCAAGGGCAATCTCAGAACTGAAAATTCTCGAAGCAGACCTGAAGTCAGTTTTCTTACTACGGAACACTCAGACTTCTCTAAGCAGAAGACAGCTCCGCAGAGAAGCCGAGTCTCCGGGGAGCTGGGCTCAGGCGCACCCACCAGATCTCTTCGTTGATCTTGTCCAGCTGCTCCTGAATCCTCATGGCCAGAGTCTCGGCATCGGCCTGCCCGATGGGCGACAGCAGAGCGGGCACGCTGAAGAGGATGACCCCGTCGCCCTCGCTGTCTGACACGCCCTTGTCACTCTTGAACAGCTGGCCCATGTTGGCCAGCACGCTGGCTTGCTGCCCGCGCTCCTGGTCCTGATCTTTCAGGGGCTGCACCTGGGCACGAGAGGACCACGTCTCATCAGCAACATTCTGGGCACCTCAAGTCTATCAGGAACTGAACACAATTTTACATGGAAGCCCTGACTTTGGACAAATGGGCCCTGCTATGAGACACTGCCATCTCTTAAGCGAGCAGTACTGAAGAAACGGGCAGGAGGAGAATCCAGTTCCTAGATGGCCTGGTGACATTCAGGTCTCAGCATGGACGGAAGGCAATCCTATGAGGTTATTCACAAGGGTGGGCTGATGGAGTCAGAGACAAAAACCGAAAATTACAAAAATATATCCTTGCTTCCATCAGCCAGGCTGAAGGAAAATTAGAAAAAAAAACCCTTCAGCTCTGCAGCCGCTGGGTCCACCCCACCGGTCATCACTGGTACTAGTTCGCCGAGGAGTGCCGTCCTCACGGGTTTCCAGCCCTCCGTTTTCCAGGCTGGTCTGAACACGCACAGACAGGAGTGAGCAGGGGCAGCCAGGGGATGGGAGGGCCAGCCTCCCATGGCTCTCCTCTCAGGGCACAGGCCCTCGGGCTGTTCTGGGGATGGCCCCTCACACCGCAAGGGTGCCTCTGTCATCTGAGACGCATGCAAGAGTGCCTGCTGGGCCCCGTGCCGCCCTCCCGCTCTCACACCTCACACCCTTCTCTCCGCAAATCTCCCCCCTGCCCCACTCTCACCCAGGTCCTGCCTTGTTTTCCCAGACATGACCTCAAAGCAACGGAGGGGCAGCCTCGAGCTGCTGGCTTGCCGGCTCCCTGTCCCCCGCGGCCACTACCTTCGCTTTCTGTCTTCGTCACGTCCCCTCCCCAGGGCTGGGCCACCCCTTTTCCTGGCTCAGGACCACCTGCCATCCTTCCTGCTCTGCTCCGGTGAACTAGCTGACTATGGGTTCACCCCCATCAGCCTGATGAGCACATCCTCTCCATTCTCTCGCCTTAAAATCGCACATTTTGGAACATTTTCATTCTGAGAAATTGTACTCTAAGTGTTCCATAGCAAATAGAAACACTCAGAACAATACTAACCCTTCTAAACCATAATGAATAAGAAGTTACATCTCAGGTGTAGAAAAGCTTCTGGAGGAAACATGGCAAGCCATTGACGACAACGAAGTCTATAGAGAGAAGCTGGACTTGGGCTCGGGGTTCGGGTGGTGGGGGACAGGACTCACTCTATTGCCCTCGCTCCTCTCATTGCTTTAGACTGTCTCCATGGACCTCACTTGCATTCCTGGGCATTCCTCACATTCATTCCTCTACACCCCACTTCACTTCCTCACGGGGTCAAACAAGTCAAACGGCCAAGTTTCCGAGTCACTCGACTCAACCTGGCAGCTCTGTGCTGTCGGCCACGGCAGTCACTCGCCTTGTGCAGCTCACTGAGGATGTGATGTAGGCCGGTGCAAAGCTCGATGTGGAAATCACACAGATTTCAAGACTCGCAGTGAAAAAAGCATGTAAAGCAGCCTGCTCATTTTTAGGAAATTTTAGATTGTGTATGTGGCTCGTATTATCTTTCTGATGGACAGCACTGTCCACGTGAAAGGCTCATGCTTTGTCTCAGCTTTCGGGTGAACCCAGAAAGGACTACTTAGAATTCTGAACCACACACAACGGCCACACACTCTAAATCCGCCTCTAATGCAAATCACATTCAATGTTCAAAACCAGAAATGCTATACACGTTACAGCAGTGGACTAGCCATAAGGAAAATGTAACTCCACTTCCGCTAAGCATCTGCAGTAACTGTAACAATGAACCCAGCTCAGTTCAGCTCTTAACACATTTCTAAAGGATTTAGAGATTTAAGGACCTTGTTGTTTTGCATTTCTTCTAAATGCTTTTTTGCATTTTCAACTTCCCATAGGAGAGAATTCTGAAAAAGATACATACAGTGCTTTAGAGTCAATTCTTAACAGACGTTGCATGGACTGCAGGATGGCTACTCTCCTGTCTGAAAGCATAAAGCACCTCGGGATGAAGGGCGGACCTCGTGCCCAGAGTGAAGTGTCGGCACGAAGACGGATGACAACTGTTAACACTAACTTGTACACAGAAAAACTCCTCCTTCCCTGACTGATCTTCTAGATCCAAGGAGGCCAGGTCCCTGGGGTAAGTGAAACTGCTTTATACTTGCTTTCAGCTTTTGCAGTTCAGTGGTCACTCAGGAAACTGGCACAGGTTTCACATGTAAAATTCAAACCTGAGACAAAACTATCCCCACTTCAGGGCCAGCCCACAGGTCAGGGCGAAGAGAGCTCTCTAGTGAGGTGTGGGTATCATCCTGGGTTTTGTGGGGGAAAAATGTGCCGCAGAACTGGTAGTGACCATGGGACTCTCTCAGACAAGTGTCGCCCAAGCGCCGACCTCGGCGAAGGTTCTGGGCCTCATCTTTAGGGCACCGGTGCAGCTGGGACAGGTTTTCCCTGAACCTCCACCAGACTGTTGCCCACTGAGCTGCTCTGATAGAGTTTCTCAGACATTTTCCAAAGCAGATAAAAAGAGAGATGGCTGGAGTTGGAATATGAGAATGCTTGCTTTTACTTACTTCAATCTTTTCTATCACATTATATAAAAGATCCTGAACTAAACTTATTGATTTGGCTGCATCGGGCCTTAGCTGCATCATGCGCGATTCCTTTGATGTGATTGCCGCGTGGCACGTGGAATCTTAGCTCACCAACCAGGGATCGAACCTGCGTCCCTGACCTTGCAAGGCAGGCTCCCAGCCACTGGACTGCCAGCCAAGCCCCAGAAATAAACTTCTAAGAAAGAAACGAAGGGGTGAGGGTGGACCTAGAAGAATGTTCTAGCACAGCGGCTGGTAACATCGGGGCCACTGGTGATTCCGCCTCACTGATGCTTTCTAGAAGGGTTGCGGGCACACATCTATGTCTGTTCCTTTACGCACTGCCTGTGGATGCTGTCACGCTTATTGGCTAGCATGAAATGCTGCTACTCTAACCAGTAAAGACATTCACTCTGAGGCCCTCTATGGGAGTTTTCCAAACTCCTGTCCTGGAGATTTCCCCCAAACACAGACCGGGCCGAGCCTGGCCAGGCCACATGCGCCTCTTGTAAAGGGGCCGTGAAGCTGGCTCACCTTATCCTCCAGAGCAGCCATTCTCTCCTTCAGATGAAGCTGAAGCCTCTCATCTGAAACAGACAGAAGCTGATCCACGGTATCTGATGAGTGTTCGTTGTGTTCTTCATTCATTTTTGCTCTTTGCTTTGCCTAAAACAGGAAAAACGAAAACTCATAAACTTCAAGAGCAAGTATAGTCGTTCTTTTAAAAGCACCAGGGAGCCGCGACGTGAGCGGCCTGTGCCCTGGTTCCCGAGGCGGTCCCCTCCCACGGCCACCTCTGGTGGGCTGTTGAGCATCCCCAGAGCAGACGGGCGGGTGCAGAGGGAGGCAGGGACTTCACTGGTCAAAGGTCACTCCCAACACTTCTCTTTGGCAGAGCACCTGGGGGACCTCAGTGTCACCAGCCATTTCCTGTTGAAGCGGCTCGAGGAGCAAGCAGATTTACACTCAGAAACAAGTACACTTGAAAGGGGATCGGCTTACACACACGTCGGTGGAGGAATTTCCCAGTATATAAACAGAAGCTTGATTCTGGATTAAGGGTGTAACATGAATTCAATTTATAAAGCAAAAAGTGAGAAAATTCATTTTGGAAAAAAAGCCAGTGGAGATAGACTTCCACATTTTTTTCTTTACATGAAACATCACTTGAATTGTTTGTAATGATTGCTCTTGTTCAGTCACTCAGTTGTGTCTGACTCTTTGTGACCCCATGGACTATAGCACGCCAGGCTTCCCTGTCCTTCACTATCTCCCAGAAGTTGCTCAAACTCACGTCCTTTGAGTCAGTGATGACATCCAACCGTCTCGTCCTCTGTTGCACCTTCTCCTCCTGTCTTCAATCTTTCCCAGCAACAGGGTCTTTTCCAGTGAGTCAGTTCTTCGCATCAGGTGGCCAAAGTATTGAAGCTTCAGCCTCAGCATCAGTCCCTCCAATGAATAGTCAGGACTGATTTCCCTTAGGACTCATTGGTTTGATCTCCTTGTAGTCCAGTGGACTCTCAAGAGTCTTCTCCAACACCTCAGTTCAAAAGCATCCATTCTTTGGTGCTCAGCCTTCTTTACGGTCCAACTCTCACATCCATACATGACTACTGGAAAAACCATAGCTTTAACTAAGTGTTCCTTTGATGGAAAAGTAATATCTCTGCTTTTTAATATGCTGTCTAGGTTGGTCATAGCTTTTCTTCCAATGATAATTCATATTCAGTTCAGTTCAGTTGCTCAGTCATGTTTGACTGTAGGACCCCATGGACTGCAGCATGCCAGGCTTCCCTGCCCATCACCAACTCCCAGAACTGCCATCCAACCATCTCATCCTCTGTCATCCATTCTCTTCTTGCCTTCAATCTTTCCCAACATCAGGGTCTTTTCCAATATGAAAATTCATATTAAAAAGCTGGAAATAATTGCCTTAAGCAATTTTTAAATGTAATAACAAAGTTGGAAAGTCTGTGATTTATAAAATGAGCATCAATTTCATGGTTTAAAAAGCTGTTTTAGGACCTACTGTATTAAAAAAAATGGAGAGAAGACAAAAGAATGCTATATTTGAGATTGGCCCTGTGTTAGAAATTGCTGAGGCCAATTGATTGGTCATGGGCATTTATTACACTACTCCGTCCACTTTTGTGCATGTTTGAAATATTCCATCATAAAAAATTAAAAAACAGGTTGCTGCTGCTGCTGCTAAGTCGCTTCAGTCATGTCTGACTCTGTGAGACCCCAAAGATGGCAGCCCACCAGGCTCCGCCTTCCCTGGGATTCTCCAGGCAAGAACACTGGAGTGGGTTGCCATTTCCTTCTCCAATGCATGAAAGTGAAAAGTGAAAAGTGAAAGTGAAGTCGCTCAGCAGTGTCCGACTCTTCACGACACCATGGACTGCAGCCCACCAGGATCCTCCATCCATGGGATTTTTCCGGCAAGAGTACTGGAGTGGGTTGACAGGTTATTTTCTGCTAAATATTTTCTGTTAAAACAGTGTCTTCTCCAGCAACACAATTCAAAAGCATCAGTTCTTCAGTGTTAGCCTTCTTTATGGTCCAACTCTCACATCTATACATGACTACTGGAAAAACGATAGCTTTGACTATATGGACCTTTGTCGGCAAAGCAATGTCTCTGCTTTTCAATATGCTGTCTAGGTTTGTCGTAGCTTTCCAAGGAGCAAGCATTTTTTAATCTCATGGCTGCAGCCACCGTCTGCAGTGATTTTTGAGCCCAAGGAAATAAAACCTGTCACAATTTTCCCAATAAGGCATCGGCATTCAAATATTTTTAAAGCAAAACGAAAGTTTACTTTGAATTGGGTTAGTCATGAACAGCACCCCAATCTCAACAGCCTCTGAGCAGCAGTTCTGAAAGTAAGGAAGTGCACCCCTGATCGGGAGACATTGCGCTCTCTACTTAGGGAGCCTCACCGAGGTCTCATGATGGGAGTCAGAACCACAGCCCCTGGGAGCCCACATGTGAGGCCCTGCAGTCCAGGCCCAAGAACACAGCTATGGTGGGGACAGTATTGACACCTGAGGCTGGACCTGGGATCCCCACTCCATTTCCTGGATGGTCGGTACCGCTGTGTGGCCAACCCTTCCGGGAAACCTCTCTCAGGGCTCTCTAATCGAGAGCCTCCACCATCGCCCTTTCCTGGCGCGACTTCTGTCGCAGGCAACTTCGGTTCTCCTCCTGCCTAGGAGCAGCCATCCTACACACACACCCCACGTCTGGACCAGCAGTTTGGCACGTGGGACTCCAGCGCCACGTCCGAGGCAAGCACCTCCACACCTGGGCACCATGCCCTCCGTTTGAGGGGCCTCAGGCTGGCTCCCTCAGGTTTGAGGGCCACTCGTAAGGTCCAACTGTATGCTGAGCAGCTCCCCTGGCCTGGCTGGTCAGAGCAACAAGCGTCCTCCTTGAACGTGGGGACCCCCTGGCCCCTGCCCACCACCTAGGGGAGACCACATCTGGCCCTGCTCCCGAGGTTGGGTGCCTGGATCAGCAGACAGGGCCACACCCGCACACTGGACCGCAGAGACAGGAGCGGCGGAGAAAGGCAGCGCCGGCCCGCCCAGCCGCGTCTCCGGCCCACACGCCCCTCTCCTCCATGCTGCTGGGTCTCTCTCCCGCCTGTCGGCCAAGAACAGCGTCAGCTCCGCTCGCAACAACCCTGTCCTGACGGCACGCGGGCTGTGACCACAGGGGCGGCAAGCGGGCCATGCTCTGTGCGGACCACTGGCCCCGGGTTCGCGGGGGGCACACCCACATGCCTGCTCGCGCAGCCAGCGCGGGTTCATGTGTGACACGTGGGTGACGGAGGGTGCTGGTGACCGGCTCGTGAGAGGAGAGGTGCTCCCCCTGGCCCCAGGCCCCCTCCTCAGACTGCCTGGGGCGAGCCAGCGCGGGCAGCAGGCAGTGGCAAGCATGGGACACACGAGGGCACACGTTCTTCCTTCCTAAGCTGGGAGGTAAGTTCCGACAGTTTCGCCTCCTTAGTGGCAGAGCTTCCGGAAGACAAAAGTTCAGACTACAAGGCCAACCAGGGACAGAGGGCAAAGATGCCAGGGGAGAGAAGAAACGAGCCCTTGAGGGGAAGATCACAGGCAGAAGGGCGCCCCCTGGCGGCTGTTAGTGACCCTGCTCGGGGAGGGTTTGCCAGCACAGGACACCACCTGCCTCCGGAAACAGGCTGGCCCCTCAGGCGCTCCCTGAGCTCCAGGCAACGCTCCAACAGCCAGGCCAGCACAGGCCTGGCCCGCCTCTCCATGCCCAGCCAGTGCCCACCAGCATTGCGGGGCAACACCTTTCTCACCAGAAGGATGGGGTGGCTGGCTGGCTGTGGGCACCATATCCCCAGCAGCGCCACGTCTCCTGGACGCGGCCTCTCGCCCGTGGGCTCCTGGGGACTGCAAGCTGGGAGTGGGGCCCTGGGTCTGCACCGTGCCCCTCTGTGACTTATTCAACAATGTATGAATAAAGACTTAAAACTCTGTTCATGACAGAGCTATTTTGGCCATCTCTTAAGGAGAATGGGATCTTTCTTGTTCTTTATCCTGCTAGGCTTTGAGTTGCTGACTGAACTCTGAGCAGCAGTGACTCGGAGCTGAAGCATCCTGGGGACACACAGAGCACAGGACAAAACTGGAGGGAAGTTAACACAGGGATGACACGGGAGCGGGGACTGTCTGACACTCAGGGAGCGCTCCCATCGCAGACGGGCAGCACGACCCCCGCGTCTGCGCTCCTTTGTGGACTGAGCAGCATGGGGAGGGGCACGGTGGGACAGCAAGGGAACAGGCCCTCCCCACGCCCGCCCCCCGGGGACCAAGAGCAGCACCTTGGAGAGCGCAGCCACCTGCTGAGCCAGCTCAGCCACCACTTCTGTCAGCATCTGCTGCAGCTTCTGGTCTGCCAGCTCCAGGCACTCCTGCAGCTGTCGGTCTTTATCCTCCTTCTACAAAGGGAGAGCAGAACATCAAAACGGGCCAAGCGGTGTAGCCTCTGCCATTGTTAGTAAGCTGAGACAAAACCTAAATGCATGTGTCTACAGGATTAGTTCTGTTTCGGAAGCCGCGTCAGGGTAATTTTTCTCTCAGTGTTCCTGGGCTTGGTCTCAGTGGGCAGAACACCTCCTGCCAGAGTATTTGCTCTTCCTAAACGTCTCCGAAGAAGTCTTAAAAAAAAAAAAAGTTCTTATATATTAAAGAAGATCAGGATTCTGTAGAAGCTTATTCATTCCTATTGACAAGTTAAGGGTCAGTACTGACCCTTCTTAAAACATCACCAGAATCATCATTTGAAGGGAACCCTACCGACCGCAGATGGCCATGGGCTTGTAAGCCAAAATATGGCTTTCATCTCCTCTGAAATACAGACCTGATCAGAGTGTGCCTGGGGAAATGCCAGTCAACTAATATTTGTAAATGCATGATTATTCTTTTAACAGATCTTCTTACTCTGAAAACTTTCAGTGTAGAACATTTAGACAGATTCTTTTTTGAAAAAGAAAAAAAATGAAATGACCTATATGCTCGGGTTCCTGAGAGGTTAGCAGTTATTTCTAAGCAGCTTTCTTATTTTTTCTGGGTGTGTATTACTCTATGTACATACATAAACAATAAGATGTGCTTTAAAACCCTCAGAAAACAACAGCATATGGTACCTAGTATTTTCTGATCTGCCTTTTACAGCCATTATTTTGTATATCGGAATGCTCTTAATTAGCATTCCGCATCATACATTTCAATGGCTTTCTAGTATTTTATTTTTGTAGTGGGGCCAATGATACACTTTGTCACACACCAGACTGACTCACTTTGTTTTGGAGAAGCCAGATTTGGTTTTCCTGATTAAGTCCTGATTCTGTGAGACCACACAGGAACAGGAGCAAGTAAAGCTCACCAAACCACAGGAAGTACAAACCCTAATCAGACTGGAGCTCTAACCCTGCCCTTTGTCACAGTGACCCCAGTTCCCAACAGGCAGCCAGCTGCTGTGAAGTTCCCTGCTGCTCTCTGCTCTTTCAGTAAAAATGCTAACAAGCCAACAGATTCAAGTCAAGTAAAACAAGAGTCAGGAGTGGAATTCCACAAAATGGTCAACCCAAATCCCAAATAATTCAAACCTCTAAGTTGCAGTCACCCTCAATTTTTAAAAAATGTATTTCCTTTCAGTACAGCTGATTTCTCATGATGTACATCCACACTTTTGAATGCAGTATTTTAGGGTCATAAGAACTTTACACTGGGACTTGATTTCCAACATGGGAGTCACATGAAAAGGTCTTTACCTTCCTTCCTCAGTATTCACTACTACAGAAGTCAGACACAGTTCAGGAAAAGCCATTACCTGTCGATGCATAGAATCCTTATTTGCGATTTCATTTCCAAGTTTATCATGGAGGTTGTGCACAGAGATGGCTTTGCGCTGTGCAGCGAGGTAGCGTTTCTCAAGTGTAGTGATTCTCTTCTCCATGTCCTCCTTCTGGGCCATAGCCTACACCAGGCATTGCAGAGGAGAAAAGGGAAGTCATTACCATAGAATACTCCGATACACTTAAGAGTAAAAAAGCGGGACTAAATCCTCAGTTTCAAATCAAACATAAAATTAACGTCCTCAAAATTAAAGTCCTAGACAGGGCAGTTTTCTGAGATGTGAGCAAAAACGCGCCTACCTCAAATGTCACATTTGCCACGATGGCACCCATCTGTCTTAACGTCTGTCTGGCCACTCGATTTACCAAGCTTCTTTTCTACATCATAAACCCAACCAGCAAACAAAAAGTACACTAAACTCCTCTGTCATTGCAAGAATTCCAGGAGGGAAGGTATCTGGCATGAAATGAGGATCTCTGTCTCCTACACCATACAGGCGGGCTTGTCCCCGAACAGGGAGGGAACTTCAACAGATCCTACTGGGAGCTCTGAGGCTCATTTCCTCAGGTAAAACTTGGAAAAATCTCATGCAATATCCTCAAAATTAAATAAGAATATTAATGAGTAGAAACAGAAGTCGAAGTGTTACACAACTGGGAGCAGCCTTCTCAAGCCTAGTTCTTCTCAAGCAGTTACACCACATGTAGGAAACGCTCAAACCAGGAGCAGAGCTTGCTGCCATTGCGACTCCTGTCCGCCGGCTCAAAATCCATTTCAGGTCCTCCGTGCTCACTAAGTAACCGATGTCCTAACATTAAAAGTGAAAGGTCTTAAAAACGCTTTTTCCAGAATTCTCTGTGTGTTAATCTCTGCCACCTAATCTCCTCCTGTTGCCAAAGAGTAGTGTGAACACATTATACAAACATGTGCAAATATTTCTCTTTTCAGTTCTCACACCGAGCTACTAAACAAGTACACCTGCTGTACCACATGTTGGAGGGGTGCACTCTGAGACGGTCTCACGGGGGAGGGGTGGGGCAGGGTGGGCGCTGTCTCTCTGCGCAGAGAGGAGAGGCGAGGCTCACAGGAGGAGGCCTGAGCCCCCAGCTCTCTTCTGTTTTCACAGTGACACTTAGGGAGCTTCTCATAAATCACGACACCCGCAGACACGACTGCCAGAAACATCCTGATTCTGCATGGTTACACAGCACGGGCCTGAGGATCTGAGGGTGAGCAAACGCCACTCGACTTGTCTGACCGCTGGTATCACTGTCACACATCCTTTCAAGGAGCGGAACCTCAGAAAACTAGAGAAGATGGCCAGGCAAGCTGCCTCAGCAGAGCCCACACAGCATGTTCCCATCTCTCCAGGAGAGCGGGCTCCACAGATGTTCAGACTCATCTGAGTGAATCAGAAGGAAATATCAGCATCATCGGGAATATATTCAGCAGGCAGGTAGGGGGATGAACTGGGAGACTAGGGTTGACATATATACACTACTGATACTATGCATCAAGTCAACAACGAGTAAGGACCTACTGAACAACACAGGGAACTCTATCAGTGCTCTGTGGTGAAGTTGATGGGTAGGAAACCTAAAAAACAGGGATATTTGTGTGTGTGTGTGTGTATGTGTATATATATATATATATATACACATAACTGATTCACATTGCTGTACAGCACAAATTGACACAGCAGTGTAAATCAACTCCAATAAATGAATGAGTGGATGAATGAATTTTTTAAAAAGGAACACACTAGGCCCCCTAGAACTTGTGGAAATGAGGAGTCCACACCCAGGGTGCAGCACAGCGCTAGGACTGCCCTCATGTTGGTCCACTGCCAACGGGCCGCCTGGACCAGGCCTCTTCTACCCCAGAGACCTCGACGCAGAGGCGGGAAGGCAGCCAGTGGCGGTCTCGCCCGTGCTCTGCTCTTGCTCAGGCAGCCATGCCAAGGCTGAGATCACGGGGAGAACAAGGGACCCACATTCCGCCTCAGGACAGCAGACACGTCCACTGTCACTCACTTCACGGACGTCCTGCTGTAATTCCACGTTCACCTCCTTGGACTTCAGGAGGTCCTTCCTGGCCGTGTCCAGGTCCTTCTCCAGCTCTGTTACGTGGGCAGAGAGGGCTGCCAGGCGGTGCTTCATCTCTCTCTGCTCCCGTGACTTCTTCTCGATGATTTCCTGGAGCTCGATCACCTGAGCCAGGTCTTCGTCACGGGTTCTCTAAGGGGGAAAGGAAACCTTAGACAGCCTTGTGTCTGGAGGGAGGGAACGCAGCACTTCCGGGAAATCGGTGAAGTCAAAACTGCCTTCTGCGCTCTGGAGCTCACATGACCCTCACGGCCACTCAGACCTACATGATGCATTGGTGAAAGGTCTCAACAGCCCCGCACAGACTGGATAGTAAGATGAGAACCAGACAGAGAGTGAGACTGAGGACGTGCCTTTCCACTGGCGCTTGGCATGTTTTCTTGCTTGTGATTTACATCAAGCACCCTGTCCATTAGTATCTTTTTCAGGTTATTCTTCTCTTTAAGAATCATCAGTGAAAACCAAAAAATTGAATCAGAATAAAGAAATAAGTAAAGACAGCAAAACTCCATTTGGAAAAACTCAACTCAATACTGAAAATACAGCATAAAAAGAAAATACATGGTGATGCTATCCATCCCGAATAGAACCAGGTGATTCGAGTCAGAATTTGTCTCCTACTGGACAAAAGGGTACTTAAGAGATTCTGCAGCTCTGAGCCACACGTCTAGTTTACTAGTCATTAAAATAACCCAGGTGGGCTGGTCCTCAATCAGAAAGATAAAGAACATCTGATGTCCACCACTACAGCCTTCATACTTTCTTAAAATGAAAGGATACAAATGACAAATCCTTGGACTACAAGGAGATCCAACCAGTCTATGCTGAAGGAGATCAGCCCTGGGATTTCTTTGGAAGGAATGATGCTAAAGCTGAAACTCCAGTACTCTGGCCACCTCATGAGAAGGGTTGACTCACTGGAAAAGACTGATGCTGGGAGGGATTGGGGGCAGGAGGAGAAGGGGACGACCGAGGATGAGATGGCTGGATGACATCACCGACTCGATGGACGTGAGTTTGAGTGAACTCCGGGAGATGGAGATGCACTGGGAGGCTTGGGGTGCTGCGATTCATGCGGTTGCGAAGAGTCAGACACAACTGAGTGACTGAACTGAACTGAACTGAACTAACTGAAATTACACGATGAATGATCCAACTTACCCTGTTATGTGTGGCACCTAATTCTTCTAACAAACTACACCTTTCAAGTGCTCCTTGTGTGTTGATGTGTGTATATACGTGAGTGCACTTCTTAGTGTAAGCTGCTGCTGCTGCTGCTAAGTCGCTCCAGTCGTGTCCGACTCTGTGCGACCCCATAGATGGCAGCCCACCAGGCTTCCCTGTCCCTGGGATTCTCCAGGCAAGAACACTGGAGTGGGTTGCCATTTCCTTCTCCAGTGCATGAAAGGGAAAAGTGAAAGTGAAGTCCCTCAGCAGTGTCCGACTCTTCGCAACCCCACGGATGGCAGCCTACCAGGCTCCTCCACCCATGGGATTTTCCAGGCAGGAGTACTGGAGTGGATTGCCATTGTATAGTCACTCTAATACGTGGCTACTATAATGGAATACATTTAATGTATCTCATTGATCTTAACATCAAAAAATCTGCTTATTAACAGCTTTAAATTCTAAGTTTGAGAGGAAAAAAAATGTTATCCTAAAATAATTCTATGACTTAGTTTTTAATTGCAAATTGATATACAGAATATAATAAATCTTGAGACATATATACCAACTAATACTTTTTAACTGGCGGCTTCCCAGGTGGACCAATGATAAAGAATCCACCTGCCAATGCAAGAGGGCAGGTTGGATCCTTGGGTCGGGAAGATCCCCTGGAGTAGAAGATGGCCACCCACTCCAGTATTCTTGCCTGGGAAGTCCCAGGAAAAGAGGAGCATGGTGGGCTACAGTCCACAGGGTCGCAAAGACTCGGACATGACTGAGCATGTATGCAGGCAACACTTTTTAACCATATAAATCTCTGACTTCTTACAGAAAAAAAGTATTTGCAAGAATTCAAGAAGCTCAAAAGTCAACTAGTTACATAAATACATGCATCATCCACCTAACAAGGCTGCAAGTGTACAAATCCAGGATGGCCGGGTGGCTGGTACCTTCTTGTCCAGGGCCTTGTGGTGCTCAAAGAGTGACTTCAGCGACTTGAGCACCTCCAGCTCCCTGGTCATGCTGTCTGGGGACTGCGCCTGCCACTTGCCCGCCGTCGTCTGGAGGGACGGTGTATACCGGGAAACCAGGAACTCCAGGTGCTCCAGCAGCAGCTGCAGGGCAGGGCCAAAGGAGCACCGTCAACCTCATGCTTGAATTCAGGGCCGATAACCCCTCTCAGCCTCATGCTACAGCCGGAAACATGCTAAGGCAAGTCGGAATCCCGCCAGTTCAGTCTAAAGTTAGAGGGGACTTCCCCAGTGGCCCAGTAGCTAAGACTCCACACTTCTGCAGGGGTCATGGGTTTTAATCCCTGGTGAGGGAACTAAGACCCCACACAAACTGTAGCATGGACAAATTGTAGGTTAAGAGAACTCCCCCCTCAAATGTACTAAAATTATAGTAGCTCTCATCATAAATTTGAAGCAAAATATGAGAACTCCAAACTGATCCACCCTGGTCTGCTCAGTGGGAAGATGTGAAAAATGACTTGAAAACCAGACAGAGTTTAAAGACAGCAACATGGAGCCCAGCGGTGACCCCCGCGGGGCAAATGTCAACACGTGAGAATTCCCCTACTGACCATGATGTTATTCCGCTCTGCGTTCAGCAGAGCTATTTCTTCTTCTCTTGCAAGAAGCTGTTCCCGGTATACATTGAGTTCTTCCGTAGATGTTGCCAACTCCTAGAAAACAGTGAAATGAGTAAGTAACTAAATGCAAACACTAATTAAAAAGAGAGCGAGACTCTGAAGACTGACCCTGTCAAGTCTCTCCAGGCTCCACACAAAGGGTCTCCCTGCCCCTCCAGAGAAGAGGGGGTCCACTGACCCCAAGACCACACAGACCACCACAACTCAGACCGGCCTTCAGCCTCCACCTCGACCTGGCAGGCATGCGGCAGGGGAGAACCCGGAATCCAAGCCTGCCTTCTCAAGACCCAGGGAAGTCTGAGAAACTTCCCTAAACATAAACCTAACAACAAAGTGAATAAAGAGATTCTTAAACGACACACAGACAAATAACCTAGAACCGCTGGGAAGAGTGAGGAAGAAAGGTAACATCTACAAGGCTATCAGGCTTTGGAGTGTTCCTCTAGGAAAAAGGCTGATGGCACCCCAAGGCCATCTGTTAGCCTGACTCCATTGAAGTCACCCAGTCATTCAATAAACTGGAGAAAATGTTTTATTTATTTTGTCACAGTTTTCATGCACGTGGTGCCGTCCACGTGGTGAACTTGCTCAAAATGAACCACATGGAGTCTTTCATTCTTCTAGTTTTCTTTACACAAATAAAAAAATCCTGGGCTACATATCCCCTACTGCATACTGAGTATTCAGCACCTAGAACACTGCCCAACACTTGTTAAGAGGCCTGTAGTAGACATGTGAAGCTATGAGGGTGTATGTTATACACATAAGCAGTAGGTACCCGTCATTAAGATACTGGACACACTGCTCTGTGCTTTGTAAGGTGGGAGAGGTTAAGGGGCTTAGCCTTTCTGCTTCAAGGACTAACTCTAGCGCTCAATCCACGTGCCCCAGTGACTCCTCCAGACAGTGTTTCCCTTCTTGTGGGGCCCCCGCCCGTCCTCCACGCAGCACCTGCACAACCACTTACAAGGTCAACCTGCTGGGGTCGATCCTGCCCAGAAGGCCAAAACGCGCTGGCCGGCAGGGTCCACAACCCTCCTAACAAAATGAAACACAACTGCAACGCTTCGCCGGGTGAAGGCCAATCCGACGGGCACAGCCCCCGGCTGCTCTCACCTCAGGCCGCTCTGCTTCCAGGACTTGGGCCGAGGCCAAGTTCTTCCTTGTCTTGGCCTTTGCCTTGGGGATGCAGCACTGGAAAAGTGCCCATAGGCGGGCCCTCCTGTGACCCATCCTCGCGGATGGGGGCAGCCCCCCACTCAGGGGCAACTGCTGTTTCACGGTTAGATACCTCAGCACCCGAGCTATCACCACCGATCTCACACTACGACCACCACTATTCACACTACGACCACCGCTCTCACACACACCGCTCTCACACACCACTCTCACACACTACTCACACACGACGCTCCCACACACCACTCTCAGACACACTGCTCTCACACTAGGACCACCGCTCTCACACCACGACCACCAGCGCTGCTGTCTCTAGAAGAAATGGCACGAAGGCTCTGCCTCCAGCACGTCTCCCAGGAGCCTGGCACCTGGAACCCACTCAGTCACAAGGGGCTCCGTGGTAACAGGGGGCTGGGCTCAGGCCCACCATCAAGGGTGCAGAGAGGGGGGAGGGGCTGCCAAAAAGACGACAGACGAGTGTGGGGTGCAGGAGAAGGAAGGCTGTGCCCACAGCTCAGGCCCACCATCAGACTCGCCCCTGCAAGGATACTGGTTCACAGTCGAACCAAATAGTAGAAACTGCTTCAGAAACCACCACCACTAGGAATGAGCACGTCTTCTAAGTGGGCTTCTGCCTCCTCTAGCCCCCAAACAAGCCTCCAGTGAGGCTACTGAAAGGGCACCACTGAACTCAAGGGTGTCCCCAGAACCCACCCAGGTGACAAGGACTCGCCGCACTAGCTGCCCCTCACTCACCCTGAGCTCCGTCCTCCCTGACTGACTCCCTCACTCGAGCTCAGCAAGGGCTTGACCAACCTCGCTCCAGGCACTTAAAATGAATTCACAGTGGGTACAGGGCTTCCGACAATCTGCTGCGAACTCGCCCTCTTCACTTTGACCCTGGGCTGCCAGACAACTCTGCCCCGTGGGGGCTGTACGCTGGAGGTTCAGGGGTGTCCCTGCCTTGAGCCGCGACAGCCAGCGCCTCCCAGACCCCGCCAGGTGCTGCCCCTCCCTCCACGCCCGAGTCTCCCACCCCCTCTCCTGGCCCCACTCCCAGCCTCGCGGCTCTCCACTCACCAGGGCACAGGCCATACTGCTCCTGGCTCAGCCGGGGCCTTCTGCTGTCACTTGAGGACCTCGGTCCCCAGGGTGCTTGAGGCCCTATATCCACCCATCTCAGCAGTTACAGACTCTGGGAGAGACAGAGTACAGTTTGGGGTCCTGCCCGCAGTTCACCCTGAACACATTCTCTTTTCTCGCTTTATTTGCTGGAGTTCTCTGAGATGTCTTTTAAAAAACCTCAACTATTGTTTACAAAAAGACTGTAAAATCACTGTGCTCAACTTTAAGAATAAAATCTTCATTTTCAACCTTCAAGTGAAACTGGAGAAAGAGTCAAATCAGTCATTTTTTCACACTGAAAAAGAAAACCTGCACGTGACCACATCACAGAATACAGTTCATGCAACGCCTTCCTCCTCACCCTTCTCCTCCGTATCAGCCGCCTGTCATCACAAGGCCTGCCCTGGGCTGGCAGGGGCAAGGGAAGAGGGCAGACTGGCTCCTCTGTCCCCAGGCCGCATGGGACGCTTGCCCCTCCTTCTTCCCAAGTTCAAGTGGCACTGAACAGCCCAGGCAAGCTGGGGATTCTGATCAGAAGCACAACCGTGGGTAATAAGCAAGGGCCCCTGGTTCTTGTTTACCCCAGTACCAAAGATGATCAATATAATTACTGTGAATTTTACATGTGGCTTCAGATGAGAGAAGACACCCGGGGCTTCCCCACTACCAGTTATAGATGCAAGCAGCTTGTGGGTCAGCCTACCAAGAGCTAGAGAAGCTAAATACTTTTCAAAAGAGGTCCTTAGGCAGCCACAATCCAAGATTTCAAACAGAAGCGCCCAGTGAGGGAGCTGGAGACTGAGAGGGCCGCTCCTTCCCTCGGGGCATCAGAACAAAGCTGACTCTGGGAAGAAAAGGCAGGGAAAAAGTCAAGCAGAGAGGACTGGCTAACAGCTCTGGACAGTTCCTTGGGCTGGGAAGACAAAAATTCAACCGCAGGCCTGACAAGTCAGTCCAGATGGTAGAGACTAAGCTCCCCAAGAAAAGGGAGGCACAGAAAACATACCCAGCACTCTGCCCAAACCTGCTGAGTGCTGAGTATCAATCACTTTGTGGTGCTTGGGAGACAGACAGTGGGCCTCAGGACCGGCCGAGAAGGGAGGGGGCCATGGGAGGCACCCCAGGCTTCCAATGGAGACGCTGGAGGGCTCCTCCCTGGGGTCAGCGGGGAAGGTGGGTGAAGGCTGCTGAGACTCAGCTTACAAAGACACCCCAGCCTCAAGTCACTCAGACCCTGAGTGAACAGACAGCTCTGTCCTCTCTAGAGGTCTGCATCAGAGGAACCTCTGGAGAAGACAGCATCACCAGAAACTCTAGGGTTTTCCATAGATAATGTCCAACTTGCAACCAAAAAAGCAAATAAGGGTGTAACAACAAATAAGACCAAGAGAGAAAGAACTGAAACAGATCCAGAAGTATCAGATGTATATCAGCATATCAGAGGTATGCTAGAGGAATCAGATGCAAACTTCACCAGTTCAAAAAGATACTTGACAAAAGGAAAATTTTCTGAGACTCAAAACCGATTCTAGAACTTTCAAATAACAGTGACTGAATTTAAGAACTCAGGCTCTGGGCTTAACATCAAGTTGGATGTAGCTGAAGAGAGGATCAGTGAACTGAGGAATGGATCGGTTAAAAAAATATATATGAGGGAAAAAAGTATAGAATATAGCGAAGGAACCCGTTGTTAAACTACATTGTTAAAAACTATAAATGGGGTCCCTCATGGTGGAGAAAAGACAGTCAGGGGAATAAGAAATGCCTCCAGGGGCTGAAACGAAAGAGCCTCCTAATGAAAGTGAAAGAGGGGAGTGAAAAGGCTGGCATAAAACTCAACATTCAAACAATGAAGATCATGGCATCCGGCCCCATCACTTCATGGCAAATAAATGGGGAAACAACGGAAACAGTGACAGTCTTTATTTTCTTGGGCTCCAAAATTACTGCAGACGGTGAAATGAAAAGACGCTTGCTCCTTGGAAGGAAAGCTATGACAAACCTAGACAGCACATTAAAAAGCAGAGACGTTACTTTGCTGACAAATGCTCATTCAGTCAAACTATGGTTTTTCCAGTAGTCATGTATGGATGTGAGAGTTGGCGCATGAAAAAGGCTGAACGCCAAAGAATCGATGCTTCTGAACTGTGGTGTTGGAAAAGACTCTTGAGAGCCCCGTGGACTGCAAGGAGATCCAACCAGTCAAGCCTAAAGCAAATCAGTCCTGAATATTCATTGGAAAGACTGATGCTGAAGCCCCAATACTTTGGCCACCTGACACGAAGAACTGCCTCTTTGGAAAAGAACCTGATGCTGGGGAAGACTGAAGGCAGGAGGAGAAGGGGAAGACAGAGGATGAGATGCTTGGATGGCATCACCGACTCGATGGACATGAGTTTGAGCAAGCTCTGGGAATCGGTGATGGACAGAGAAGCCTGGCAGGCTGCAGTCCATGGGGTCGCAGTGGGTCAGACACTGAGCAACTGAACTGACTGACAGGGACAGTGGCAAGAGTTGGTTCAAGAATCAGAGCATTGACTCAAAAATGAAAACCACACATTGGTTTCAGCAGCTCTGCAGGTGCCTAAGGCAAGAAGAAAATGTTCAAGCTCTCAGAGGAAAAAAGGTGTGGCTTTTAATGGCACAGCAACACTGAGAGCTGACTTTTCAAGAAAAAGGAAGTCAGAAGATAATGGACTGGCACCTGTAAAATGCTGAAAAACAAATAACCACCAACCTGGAATTCGATACCCAACAAAAACACTCTTCGAAAGTACAAGCAAAATAAAGACTTGTAGGGCAAATGGAAATGAGACAATTCATCACCCACAGACATGAACTAAAAAAATATTAAGGCAGTGCTTTGGGAGAAAGAAAAGTCGTCTCTGACTGAAATATAAGAAACAAGTAAAGACCAACATTGAGGTAACTGTCAGGGTAAATATTAATGCTACAGTGATGATAACGCCGAAAATATATCTAAACTTTTAAAGGATAACAGTGACAAGGAGGAAACAGTCGTGTCAGGGAGGCAGTAAAAGTACTAAGCTAGCCTTCAATGTAAAACACAGGCTGTGTCTGCGAGTGTGCACCCACCAACCTGGCAGAGGAGCACAGAACTAGAGAAACACCTCCTCCTTCTAAAAGCAGCCAAGAGAAAAGAACACGGAACAGGAGGGACAAACAGAAAACACACAGCAACACGGTATCTACAGACGGAAACATCAAAGCTATCAACAGAGCAAATGTCCTCATTAAAAGACAAAAGCGCCACCCTGATTAAGATTAGAGCCACACACTGTTCCCAGAGGCACGTGTTAAGATGGAAGACCACAGACAGGGGAGAGTAAAAGATGCCCAGGCGAACAAGGGCAGAAACCTGACGCGGCAACATCACTGTCAGAGAGAGTCTAAGGTAAGAAGCATCACTAGCGATAAAGAGGAGCATCTCATGCTCACACGAGTTCAGTCTGCCAAGAC
Organism: Capra hircus; assembly: GCF_001704415.2. Taxonomy (NCBI): domain Eukaryota; kingdom Metazoa; phylum Chordata; class Mammalia; order Artiodactyla; family Bovidae; genus Capra; species Capra hircus. The sequence goes on from NC_030828.1 coordinate 22,777,721, forward strand.
GATGAGGATTCTAAATCTGAATGTCCCTAATAACATAACCTCAAAACATCAATACATAAAAACTGACAGAAATAGAAAAGCAGTCACAGCCAAGTTCATAATTGCAGTGGGAGACGTTAAAGACACATCTCTCGGGGAACTGGGCTCCCTGGGACGTCGTCACCTGCAGCCACGAAGTACCTGAAATGCGGCTGGCTCTACAATGAGATGTGCTGCAAGCCTGAAACACACACTGGATTTTAAAGACTTAGCATGAGAAAAGGAACGTAAAATATTTCATGAGGTTTTATCAGGCTGGTTACACACTGAAATGACAATATTTTGGGAATGTTAAAATAAAATATATTACGGGTAACTTCACCTACTTCTGCTTTACTCAGCGTGGCTACCGAAACCTGAATTATGATTGACAAATCTGATCTAACTGATACGCACGGAACACTGCATTCCCACTGATAGATATTATTTTCAAGAGCCCAAGGAACATATAACAAAATGAATATATATTGGGTCCTTAGGAAAGCTCAAATTATTTCAGAGGACTGAGATAATGCAGGGTATACTTACGGATTGCAATGGGCTGATGGGCTTATGAGCCCTCAAACGTCACCCTGCACGTGGTGATGATACCAGGAGGCAGGGACTCTGGGAGGGCTCAGGTCAGGAGGGAATGGGCTCCCATGCTGCCAGGACAGGGAGAAGAAGCAGGCAGTCTAGGAACCAGGAAACAGGCCTCACCAGACGCGGCACCTGCTGGTGATCTTGGGACTTCCCAGGCTCCGGTACTATAAGAAGCAACTTTCTGTTGTTTATCAGCTGGTCTACGGTATTTATAACAGTAGCCCCAAAAGACCGAGATGGGGCTCTTCATGGAATTCACAGAGATCAAAAAAGGGTCACCAGAAAAACCTCCCCAAACATTGGGAAGATAAATCACAGACTTCTTGTAGAATTTCATGAATAATAATTTTAAAAAGCACAATGTAAATTAGAAAATACTTTTACATAAAAGATAATGAAAATTTGGCTTATTCAAACTTGTGGGACCCAGCCAACTGTGTTTAGATGGTAACTTAAAGCCTTAAACACATATACTGGAAAAGAAGGAAGGCCAAAATCAATTGAGCCTCCACCCAAAAACCAGACAGAAAGCACAGCGAGTGGAGCACAAGGTGGATGGGAGAAAAGGAGCAGGAAATGAGGGAACATAGGGCAAACAGGGAATTGTTTAAACAAGCCAGACGTTGGCTCTTTGAAAGGACCGATAAACCTGATAAACCCCTAGGGAGACTGGATAGAGAAAGAGACAGAGCACAAACCACCAGTATCACGGATCTTTAAAAGGGGGGACAACACATCTTACAGAAAAGAAAGATAGTATGAACCACAGTTCACTTACTAATAGGAGAGTCTACGGGCCTAGCAAAGGGGAAATGCTTTACCTAAATATACCCAAGAAGACATACAAAATCAGAAAATGTTATTTGCATGAAAAAAACGAAATCTGAAATTAAAAGCCTCCCCACAATGAAACCAACTGGTTTTGTCAATCAATTCTTCCAAAAATCTAGGGAAGAAAACAGCAATCTCACAGGAACTCTCAGGGTAAACAAGGAACACTCTCCACCTTGTTTTCTAAGACTAGCATACTGCTACTGCTGCTAAGTCACTTCAGTCGTGTCCGACTCTGTGTGACCCCACAGACGGCAGCCCACCAGGCTCCCCTGTCCCTGGGATTCTCCAGGCAAGAACACTGGAGTGGGATGCCATTTCCATCTCCAATGCATGAAAGTGAAAAGTGAAAGGGAAGTCGATCAGTCCTGTCACACTCTTAGCCATCCCATGGACTGCAGCCCACCAGGCTCCTCTGTCCATGGGAGTTTCCAGGCAAGAGTACTGGAGTGGGTTGCCATTGCCTTCTCCATGGATTATAGGAACATTAAAGAACACACACACACACACACACACACACACACACACAGAGTTCACTGTGTGAGGTGATGCGTATGTTGGGCAATCATTCCATGATGTCTGTGGGCATCAAGTCACAGTGTAGACCTGAAATACACAAAACTGTCCGCTAGGGTTCTAAAATCAGGGCCTGGCACCTTATAGCTGGCAGGTGTGGGAACTCGGTTCATGTGCAGGCTGTACACACTCTTAATCACAGGTGAGACCTGAAGCAACCAGGCAACTCTCCATTTTTCTTTTTCTGTTTTTCTCTGTTCCCCTTGCCATTTGTGTTTAACAGATTCCCAGCATCGAGTGAGCAGCGTCAATGCAGCAATAATGTTTCCCCATTTAAGGCAGGAGCATGTAACACCAGCAGACTTCCCAATCACCCCTGGGTGCTGCATCACACAGAAAAGCAAAGAAACTCGACATTCCTGAGACAGAGCTGCCCGACGGCAGTGGGGACTATGGTCCCCCAGGTGTCCCAAGGGGACCCCCAGGGACTAGGAGCCCACGCTGGGGCCCCCAGCTTGAGGCCACACTTGCCTTTCCACCATTCTGAAGGTCCTGGCAGAAGAAAGCCAGGCCATGGAAGGGGGATGGTGTGGGACTCAGGGCAGGACTGACTCGGGTCTGTGCTGGGCTCCACACCCAGTCACCACCCTTGGAGTGTACAAAGTTCTTGGGATCATTCTGGGTTTCTGGCAAAAAGCAATGGAGCCAAAGTCACTTAGGATGGTTTTTAAGGGAAAAACCTCACTGAAGATTCACTTAGCGCCAGCCTCGGCCCCTCTGAGATGCAGACTCCTGGTCATCCAAGGCTGTGCCCGCAGCCCACCAGGGCAAGAGGAGCCTCCCGGACACAGGCAGGTGTTCTTCCCCCACTTTGAATGAAGGGCTGCACCCCCGTGGATGAACCCGGCTCACCCCTCCACTTCTCATGCTGAAGCCCCCGTGACTCCCACAACCAGAGGATCCAGCCTCTCCCGGGGCCTCCGTGTCACGGCACAGGCCTTGTCCATGTGGCCCCAGCAGGCAGGGTGAGTCCTGTGCGGAGCCTCCCAGCTCGTTGGCCTCGCTGCCCACATCAGGGCCATGCAGGAGCACTGTGGGTCCACTGAATGAGTGGATGAGGGCCCCTAACAATGACAGTGATGACGACGAGGAGGAAGAGGTGAAGGGGGCGGAGGTCCAAGTGTCAGTCCCTGATTCAGGCATCTGTGCGTATTAACTCATTTAACCTCATGACAAGGTTGTGTGTCTGTGTGTGGGGGGCAGGGGCCGGTCCTGCCACTGTTCTCACCTTGGAGCCGGCAAGTTCACTCTCAGTGTCCAGGGGTGGCTGCAGCCACTGGCCACAGACTGGACAGCTTTAACACAAACTCATTTGCCCCCAGTTCTGGAGTCAGAAACCTGTGATCAAGGTGCGGGCAGGGCTCAGCTCCCTCCAGAGGCTCCAGGGGAGGGTCCCTCTGGCCTGGTCCAGCTCTTGGGGGACCCCAGGCCTCCCTGGGCTTGTGGCCACATCACCCCGACCTCTGTGTCCATCTGCACAAACCTTCTCCCCTGGGTGGCTCTGTGCCTCAGATCACTCCCTCTTCTCTTCCAAGCACACCTGCCATTGGATTTAGGGTCCACATGCGTCCCAGGTGATCTGGTGCAGAGGTCAGTAACTTATTTCCATCTGCTGAGACCTTTCATAGGAATAAGGTCACCTTTGCAGGCTGTGGAAGGATGGATGGCTTTCGGGGCCACCACTCAGCCCACTATATTTGTCATGAAGCCACCAGGCAGAGCCTCACTGGGCTTGGTGCAGGGAGCTTCGAAGAAGCAGGGCTCTAGGACTTCAGTCCTAAGGCTGCCTCAAGAAGACAGTTAGGATCAGGACACTCGGGCACAGAGAACAGATGAGCAGGGCTCCAAGGTGTGCTGGTGGGCGTGGGGCTCACCTGCAGGGAGCCTGGAGCCTGACATGACGGCCCAGGGCCGGGGGAAATAACGCATGGGTTTGGGAATGGACACATCTCAGCATGGACAAGGGGAGGCAGGCATGGGCGCTCAGGCCAGGGGAGCCCAGATCTTCCTGCTGCCCTCAAGGGGCAGGTCAGATGGGCCCAGGAGGGAGCCGTGGTTTAAACGACCGGGGTCGGAGTTCTGGTCTGCTGCTGTGTTGCGTCTGGCGATTGACTCAGCCTCTCTGAGACCATCTATTGCTCCTCTGCAAATCTTTGCCATACGTGACTTGCTTCAGAGTTGGGGGGAGATCTTGGTGCTCTCAGCAGCCCCGCCCAACCCCGTGGCTGGGGCTATGCCACCTCTCCACGACCTTGAGGCCGCTAAGACCACCCCTGCACAGACTCTCTTTGCAAAGAAGCTGGAAGCCCCTTCCCCTACCGTAGGAAGCCCTGAGGCACCGAGACCCAAGAGGCAGCAACGCCTCTAGCCTGGGGGCTCCCGGGCGCAGGGTTGACCACATGGGGCACTGGGAATGACCATGGATGGCCCCATACGGCCAACCCCGTCTTTCCTGTTACAGCTCCCGTTTATTTCTGTGCGCTCTGTTCAGCCACATGCAAAGACCCAAAATATATTCCTCCGAGTCCATGGAGATTTCTCTCGACGCTGGTCAAGAAGCAGTGCCTGGGCCACATCCCTGGGAAAACACGCTCCGCTGTTTATGTGAGCGACAGGGTCCCTCCAAGAAAAACATCTGGCAGGATTGGGAAAGGGTCGTGGGACTCAGTGGACGTGTGGGATGTCCTCGTTCTTACACATATAGGATGTTTTAAACCCTGGTGCCTGGCCTGACAGCAGTCTGCTCCTGGCAGGAAGAAACCATAAGATGCTGGTCCCCTCCCCCAGCAGGACACCCCAGAGCGGTGGCTTCTGTCCGGACTGGCCCCTCGGGTGGGGAGTCTGGAGGCCACAGAACCGCAGGGGCCTCGAGCCTTGGCGTGGGCATGGGAAGGGCCAAGGGGCTCGGGGAGAGGACAGGGTCAGGGCCCTTGCAGTGGACCACCGCCAAATGCTGGACAAAGACAAGAAATAACAAATGTCATACCTTAAAGTTCCTAAAGAGCCAAGAAGGCCCAGAAGAGTGACCAGGACTGTGCCATCCGAGGTGGGGGAGGGGAGGGGGAGGCTCGCCCAGCACAGACTGGACTGGTTTAAACCTCCACTCCCGGCTCAACTCACAGGAACAGCGACCTCACCACAGTTGTTCCTGGCACTTTCCTTTTAGAAGGAAGAAGGGAATCACAGAACAAGCAAAAACGTCCCCATGGGGGATTCCTGGTGGTCGAGGATGCCAAGGGCCCCTCTTCGTCCCCACGGCTGCCTGAGCTGGCCTGTTGGACGTCACAGTCACCCATCTCCGCTGAAGGGCAGCCTCCTAGGTTGTTGGAAGGTTGGCCTCAATGAGGCCAAGCCTGGGGTCCTTAGCTCCTCCCAGAGGGCTCCCGGGCAGCACACCTCCCCAGCCCACCCTGACCCCACAGCTGCCGCCCACCCCAGAGGGCCCCGTCACTGCCATCAGGGAATTAGGGGTGCCACGTCTCAGGCCTGAGGGTGGTGGGCGTGCCTCCATCGCCATCTTGTGTGTGCACCCCAACTGGCTCATGGTCCAGCAGGAGCTGTGGGGAGCGTGTGTACATGGCAGGGACACACAGGACGGCTTCCAAGCACCGCCAGGCCAGGAAGCCGCAGAGCCCCGGTGGGAAGCCTAGGTTGGACTCTGACCACCACAGGGGACTGGTCAACTTCCCCCCTGTGCCCTCGGCTTCCTCAGCTCTAAGGATAATACCACCACTCGGAGGGCCTCTGATGCCAGGGCCGCTCTGTGGGAGAGGTCGTATTCTCGAATGTGTTCAAGGCACGTGATGGCTGGTCAGTCCCTAATGACCGGGTGCATTCTTGGCAGCCCTGGGTCCTGTCTGCTCTTTCTGTTGGCACCAGGGTCCCGCATGGGTGTGAGCTGAAAGGCTGGTTCCAGGCTGAGTCTGTCTGCTTAGGTGACGACGTGCCCCCCGGGAGGGAGAGCGTCTGGCATGGGGTGGGCCTCATCCCCTCCTTCTGATCAGCGCCAGGACCACCCTCCTTCCAGCTCCCGGAGTTGGAAGACAGGGGCCCTTTCTGGGTCACCTGAACGTGTCATCTCACAGGAGCCTTGGTTGAGGATATTTGCTGAGTGATCCATGGGGCCGGGGGCACAGTCCTGCTGAGTTCCTACTGTGTGCTGGCCGAGGATGCTCCTGAGGTCCTTCTCCAACCTCTGGCAGCATCCTCAGGTTCATTTTAATACTCATGGACAAGGGGGCAGGCTGGGACTGCCTCTAGGGGCTGACGCTGACTCGCTCAGGCCTGCCTTCCACCTGGACGACTCCCGAAGGAGACAGCAAAGTGCTCAGTCCCTGGGAAAGGGTCTGCAGGGAGGCATTTCTGAACCGTGGTTCCTGCTGACCACGTCTGCACCGCCCAGGAGGAGCGGTCACATGGGGTGCTGGCATAAGCATGCTTTCTCCACATCCTGGACATGGTACCCTTGACTGTCTCCAGTGAGCCAGGACCCAGAACGCAGTCTCTCAGGGAGCTGGGGCTGCAGGACCAGCTGGGGCAGATTTACCCCTCAGCTTGGGCATAGGGTCTGGCTCCTAAGGCCTGGCTTCTTGAAGGAATAAAAGACATGTATTCATTCACAGTTCTGCTTTGATGATTGGTGGGTAGGTTACTCAGATCCACCCTCTCATAGAAAACAAAAACAATCAAAAAGTGTCATGCCTTAAAGTTGCTGAAGACCCGAGAAGACCCAGAGGAGCAACTGCCCAAGAGGAGGAGTCCAACAGAAGACCCCTCTCTCCCCATGGAGCTGGACTCCCAGGAGACGACACTTTCAGGTGACCCAGAAAGGACCTCCCTCCTCCAGCCTCGGGAATGACAAGGAAGGTGGTTCTGGTGCCCAGCAGGAGAAGGAGCAGGTGAGGACCCCAGTGGGTCCAGGCATGTCAGCCCGTGACCTTGGTTCAAGGTGACCCTATCCATAACACCCTCAGATGAGTGGAGAATGCAAGTGCCAAGTCTTTCTGGATAAGGACACCTTCTTCCCAGGCTTCCCACGGGTTATGGAAGGGTGGTGGCCATTGTGGAAGAGCGCCAGGCACACCAGGATGAAAGACAGCTGGAGGAGAACCAGCAGAAGTGACCCCCTCAGCTTTGGGATTCTGAGAGGATTTGATGGATAATAAATCTAATAAATCAGCTAAGCTCATCTCATTTAGAGAAATGAACCTCAAGATAGAAAGGTCCTGCAAAGGACAGGAAACCATTAAAGAAAATCACACACACACACACAAAGGAAATGACACAGCCAACTTGGAAAAGAACCAAACAGAATGAGCAGAAATAAAACAGTGTCATAACGAGAAGCGAAAATACAACAGACGCATTTGAAGACACTTGGCCTCTTCAGGGAAAGGAGACACGTGGCCACACAGCAGGGGCATGCTGATAATGTATGCAGCCCCCTGCCCAACCCCCTGCTCTCCAGGAAGAAACCCTCATCTGTAGCTGCATCATTTGCCAATTTCCGTGGTGTAAATACTCCCGCCGTGGCCTGTTTCATGTACCAAAGGGTTAACACCTGGCTGGCAGAATTCCCGATGAGCCAGAGAGAGCTGACTCTGGCACACAACCGGCCTAGAGACATGGGAGGACATCAAAACCGCAACCAGAGGGACACAGGTTTCAGCCCGACTACCTGACACCAGGAAAGAGCCGTCCTTGGGGAACTTTAAAGACAAGACTCTTAAAACATGTCCAGAATTCACTTGATAATTTGCCATTTCCTTCTCCAGTTTAGAACAAGTACGCTTCCACAAAACCAAGAGAGGCCCAAAGGGAGCCAGGTGGGGTGTAGAAAAGCCTCAGCACTTAAGACTCAAGAGACATAAAAACTTTACAGCCAAAGAAATGAATGTGCAATGGTGGAATTATGAATAGAGACATGAATAGCTTCGGGACTAGACAATGGCCCCTGACACCTTACTGAAGGAGAGGCTCATGGCATAGGCACTAAGCCTGGGGGTAGGAGTGAGATGGAGGCTGAAGACCACATTTTGTTGTTGTTCAGTCACTAAGTCACATCCGACTCTTTGAGATCCCATGGACTGCAACACACCAGGCTTCCCTGTCCTTCACCACCTCCCAGAGCTTACTCAAACTCATGTCCATTGACTCCGTGATGCCATCCAACCATTTCATCCTCTGATGTCCCCTTTTCCTCCTGCCCTCAATCTTTCCCAGCATCAGGGTCTTTTGCAATGAGTCAGCTCTTCACACAGGTTGGCCAAAGTATTGGAGCTTCAGCTTCAGCATCAGTCCTTCCAATGAATATTCAGGGTTGATTTCCTTTAGGACTGACTGCTTTGATGTCCTTGCCGTCCAAGGGACTCTTAAGAGTCTTCTCCAACTCCACAGTTCAAAAGCATCAATTCTTTGGCACTCAGCCCTCCCGACAGTCCAGTTCTCACGGTTCAGGGCAAAGAGTCTGACGTGAGAACCCAGCACCCACGTTCAACTGCCCCTGTTGGGCCCAGTGGCCTTGATCTCCTTGCCCCACCTCTCAGAGCCTCAGTTCCTTCCTTTGGTAAAGGGATCTGACCCTTGTACCACAAGCCAGGTCAGGATGCCCACAGAAGGTGGGGTGGGGATGGGGCTTTGCATCCAGGCTGGCAAGTCCCTGAGAACATCTGTTGCTGCATTATCCTTACATACGGAGTTGTTGAAACTAGACCTGAGATGCCTCTAAGTCGAAAACCCCCACCCCAATGTCCAGGCTATGAGGAGGGACCCCCACCCCCCAACTCCATGCTCATCACCACACTTAGCCAAGTCTGGGAACTGTCTCAGACACCAGCTCATGCCCACAAAGCCTCAGTTGGAAACTGCAAGAAACATGCCCCTCTCCCCTGTCCTGTGTCCATGGCAACCCTGTCCACCCCCCAGCAGATGAAAGCCCCTCCATTCTAAGGTGGAAAAACCAAGGTCCCGAATAGGGAAGCCACTTGCCTGAGGCTGCTCAGCCTCCAGGAAGTGGCTGGGCTGGGTCTGGACCTGCACACATGGCCACACGGGCTGTGTGGGGTCTGAGCCTCTCTGGGAGCTCAGGTACCCTTTACCGCCTGACCAGCCATCCTGGAGTCTGGTGTGGAGGTGGCTCCCATCCTCCAGCAGGCAGTTGCTCACTTGCTTTTCAAAAAGCAATATCCATGAAGACGAGAAACAGATACCGCCGCAGCCCACACCAGCTCTGGGAAGGAATGAGGAGAAACTACACCCCCCAGCCGTGGGGTGCGGTGGCGAGCCCTGAATGGCAGCTTGAAAGCAAACTGACCTTGTAGGGTTCACATGTCTGAGGCCTTAACAATTCTGCCAAATCCGGAGTCAAGTTCAACATCAGGGAGGCGTGGGCCTCGGTCACCCCCAGTACACAGCCGGGATTTTCCTGTGTGGCCTTTTGGGCAATTACCAGTGGACATAAGTAATGCCCTTGCTTTGAGTTTGCACTTGAAAAATGCTGATAGGTTTCAGTTACAAGGAAACATGTTGGCCCACAAGCTGCTCTTGTCCATTACCTGGGAACCCTGGCCGCTAACCCCACAGCCATCCGAGGGACAGAGCAGTGGGGGATGGGCGGAAGAGGCGCTCCTGCAGAAGGCAGGCCTGGGCCACCTGCCTCCAGGACCTTTTCCTACCATTTCCATCCTGTCTGCTGTCCCAGGGGTCTCTGACATGACACCACTCCTGGACCCTCATGTGTGAAACTGACTTTGGGGGTCATCTCTGGATCAAGGGGCCTGATTTGACAATGAGGGCCCCTCTTGTGGGTGGCTGGGGAAGCAATTTTTAAGCTGAGGTCCTCTGGGCCCACGGTGCCTGGCGGAGGGTCGGGGAGCAAGTGGGTCACCTGTGGTCACAGCCAGTTGGCCAGGCTCAGCCTCCATCCATCCTATATGCAAAGTTATGAGCACATTTCTTCCAGACCCACCACTGCCCCCTCCACTGGGTTCCTGACCCAGGCACCCAGTGTTGTGTATGGGTCTCTGTCTGGGGTACATCTGGGGCATTGGACAGGGGATTGGGGACTTGAATAGACCCTGGCGGTGGGGGCTTCCTTGGGGAAGTTTCTGACAGTTCCTGGGAAACAGGCCTGCACGCTCCTCGCACCTCTAAGCATGGACCAGGGTCAGCAGTTTATACACCCTGGGGGCAGGTGAGAGGTGCACTCTGGGGCACTCCTAGACCTGCTAAAAGTCAGAACCTGCATCTTGACGACCTCAGGGGTTTCCGGGCACACCTCGGAACCTGCACCGAGGCAGCCAGGCCAAGGCTTGGTCCCCACCAGACCACCTGCCCTGCTCAGCTCTCCAACCACACGCCATGCCTCCCCCACCCATGGCTGTACTCGAGGGGTCCTTTGTGAGCTCCCCCCACTCCTGGGATAACTGCTCGTGTGTAAAGGCTCAGCTTTGTGGCAGGGTGAATGGTGCCCTCCAAAAGAGACACCCACATCCCAACTCCCCATATTTGCCAGGGGGCCTTTATTCATAAATGGGGTCATTGCAGATGAAATCAAGTTAGATAAGGTTACAGTGGATTAGGTGGGCCTTATGCAGAATGATGGGTGTCTTTATAAGAAGAGGAGAGACACACAGAGAGGAGGAGGCCATGTGAGGAGGAAGCGGAGGCTGGGGGGATGTGGCCACAAACCCAGGAACACCTGGAGCCCCAGAAATGGGAAGAGCTGGGAGTGACGCTCTTCCAGAGCCCAAGTAGGGGGGCCCGGTCCTGCTGACCCTTGACTTTAGACTTCTGGCCCCCAGAACTGGGAGAGAATCGATTAGTATTGTTTTAAGCCTCCCCGCCACCCCAGTTTGTGGTCGTCGGTATCAGAAGCCCCACCTGGGACACTCAGTGTTCTGTGTCCCTAAGATCCACCGATCGACCGCTACCGCAGCCAGGCCAGTCTGCCCCCGGTCATCACGGGATGTCTTCTCAACAATAAACCTCCTGACTCGGGAGAAAGGCTCGCGCTGCACACAGGGGCCCCATCTGTGTGCGGCTCAAAGCGCATGTTGCCTCGAGGCGGCTCAGCCTCACACACCTGCTGGCCCAGGGGGAGCAAAGGGGGTCACACACCTCTGAGCCCCTGTGCCCTCCACACCCTGCCCAGTCATAACTGCAGACGACCGGGCCAGCAGACATTTCAGGAGGGCAGACTTGCTTATCTGCCCCCATTGCTCTTGCTTCACTGTCCTTTTGCATCCCCCCACCCCTGCTTCTGGGCTTCCCTTGGGCCTCCCTTGGAGCTCAGCAGGTAAAGAATCTGCCTGCAATGCAGGAGACCTGGGTTTGGTCCCTGCGTTGGGAAGATCCTTGGTGAAGGGAAAGGCTACCCACTCCAGGATTCTGGCCTGGAGAATTCCATCGACTGTATAGCCCATGGGGTCGCCAAGAGTTAGACATGACTGAGCAACTTTCATTTCCTTCATCCTTGCTCCTGGTCCAGCCTGTCCAGCTGGCCCTCATGTTTGGGCCCGGGGGACACTGGTGACATCTGGGGACATTTTCAGTTGCATTTATGAATGCTGCAAGATAGTAAATGCCAACAACACCAAGGCTGAGAAATCTCACTTTAAGACTCTTCATCTTTTGGGGGTCATTGCTTGAGTATCCAATGGAGTCCATGGATTTCTTTCTCCCTGGGGAAGCACGCAGAAGCCCCAATTTTGTTTCACAGTGGGCTTGGTAGTGTGGCTGGGCTCTCTCCGAGGCTATCTTGTTCCCCAAACCTTCTCACTTCTTGTAATCAGAGCACACCCGGGAATGAGTCTTCCCTGACATCTCTCCACTACTCAGGCTGGTGTGGACCCGCACATACCCCGCACACTGCCTGTGCCCAGTGGCCCCTGAATAGACTCTGGTCTCGAGCAGGGGCAGGCAACAGGCTTGCCTGACTCATCTCAGGGGAAAGCTCAGGGTTGTGGGGGCCATGGAAAAGTCGGTAACGATCTGAAGACACCACAGGAAGATGGCTCATGCTCAGCTCCAGCTTTTTGAAATCTTGAACCATTTAGTTTATGCCAATAACAGTTTCACCTAAAAAGGGCCCAATCAGAGACTTCCCTGGTGGTCCAGCGGTTAACACTCTGCCTTCCAATGCAGGGAGTGTGGCTTCAATCCCTGGTTGGGGAACTAAGATCACCGCATGCCTCGAGGTGTGGCCCCCCAATTTTTTTTTAAAAAGTCCACTCAACTGCTGAAAAATTTTAAGGCTATAGAACCAAATTATCACTGATATTTGGGGTCACCGTGACCTTGTGATTTGTATTAATAATAAATACATTTTTGGTCTTTGCCCCCGGTCCTGGCACAGAGCTCCTAAAACTCTGGCAATTACCGAAGTGGGGAAAGCAGTCAAGGTGTCTCTTGTTAGGTGAATGAGGTGACTTTTCAGAGAGTGCCTCCTTTCCAAAGGGGGGTGCTGCTTGCCAGGGTAACTAAGCACATGGTTAAGGATTGGAATTTCCGGTCCCTCCCCTTACCCCCTCCTCCCCTGACCATGTTTGGGAAAGCCAGAAGGGCTTCTGTTTGAAGCAATCACTAACAGCCACTGATTTGATCAGTTGTGCTTGTGTGATGACTCCTCCATAAAAATCCCCAAACAGGGTCTGGACAGCTTCTGGGTTGAGGAACACATGCAGATTTGGGGAAAGAAAGGCTCAGAGAGCATGAAGTTCCATGCCCCCCCCACACACACCCTGTCCTATGTATCCCCCTCCATCTGCTGTTCCTGAGTTAATTATCTTTTACAATAAGGCTGTGATCTACTAGGCAACATGTTTCTCTGAGTTCCGTGACCACTCAAAAAATTAATAGAACCCAAAGTCATCAGAACCTCTGAACGGGTAGCCAGTGGGTCAGAGCGCAGGTGACAATCTGGGCTTGCAAATGATGGCTGGAGTCGGGGGAGAGTCTTGTAGGGCTGGGCCTTTAACCTGTGGGGTCTGGAACTACCCCCAGATAGGCAGGGTCCACATGAGTTAAGTTGCAGGACCCCTAGCTGCTGTCACAGAAGTGCTGGGTGATGCCGGGGAAACAACGCATGCATGTTGGAACTAGAAGAAGCCTCGTCACTTATTAGTACAACTCGATCTTTCCTGGAGGCCATAACCAATGTCTTTATGCTTGATGTTTATTTCAAAGTCAGAAGTTTTAAAGAAGATATGTGTGGCGAAGGATTTAACTGGACTTGGAAAGGCTCTTCTTTCTCCTTTGTGAGCACGGCCATTCCATTATCATATGAGCAATAATGATACATGACTGAATATTCACATCACCAGTGAGAACATCCCGAGTGCCAGACTCTAAGTGAAGTACTTTAGAATAACCCAGTGATGTAATGAGTTGTTTCCCAGACGGTTCAGCAGAAAAGAACCCACCAGCCAATGTAGATTTTGAGATTTTGAAATGCAGGAGACCTGGGTTGAGTCCCTGGGTGGGGAAGATCCCCTGGAGGTGGAAATGGCACTCCATTTCAGTATTCTTGCCTGAAAAATTCCACGGATAGAGGATCTTGGGTGCTACAGGCCACAGGGCAGCAAAGAGTTGGACACGAATGAGCACCTGAACATGCACACAGTCGTGCAAATACTGTTGGTTTCTCTGTTTGACAAATGGTGAGACTTCATTGCTGTTGTTGTTCAGTCATACAATTTTGTCTGATTCTTTGCGACCCCATGGACTATACACTCCAAGGAATTGTCTAGGCCAGAATTCTGGAGTAGGTAGTGTTTCCCTTCTCCAGGGGATTTTTCTGACTCCCCACATATTGTAAGAGTCAACCTGAGAATTCTTGTTTTTTATTTCATTTCAAATAGCCTTTGGGTATCTGAAAGGACAGTGTAGGTACTTTTGAGATGTCTTCTGCAAAACAAAGCCCTTTTGGCAAATGTGGTCATGATCTCCAGGTCAGCATTGCTGTGGTAAGTGTCGCATCTCAGCCAGAAGCCAGATCCTAAGCCCTTCCTCTGGCAGAAACAAAGTCACAAAATAAGCCAAGAAAGGGAGCTGGAAAAACAAACCACACCAACAACCAGGAACTCATTCCTCAGGAGACAAAGCTATAGAAAAAGCCCAACATTCCTTGTGGCCCCAAAACCCTCTTGGCAATGAATGTTCAGTAAGGAAGAGACGAAACACATCAAGTTCTAAGGAGAGGCAATGCCCATGGCCAGTGTAGTTTAGAGACGGCCTGACTGCTCAGATGTAGACACACACCAAAGTAAACCCTTTGCAGACAGCAGTGATGGTCATCACCATAGCAAGTGTTTACTCTGGTGACAAAATGCCCTGGGTACCACATAAGGGAGCAGACCTGATTCTCTTCCTCTGCCCCCACACCATTCACTCATGAAGGCAGCTCAGGTGCTATCGAGCCCTGCCTGCCTGTCTGGCTCGTCCATGAGCTGTGACCACCTCCAGGGAAGGACTCCGCCTTCTCTTCTCTCTGCACCATGAACCTGCACACAGGGGGCCTTCAGAACCTCAGGAGACTCACCCCACCCCCACTATAGCCAGAACCCTCCCCAGGCATTAAAACAGCTGTGGAGTCACTTTGGCCCAAGCCCTGGTTACGGATCCCTGCAACCTACTACAGCCTCTACAGCGTGAATGACCAGGTCCTTTATACACAGATTCCCGGCTGTGAGATCCGAGCTTTGGATTCATTGTCAGCTCTGTCCCTCCCGTGGCAGCCGGCAGACAAAGGAGCTCATGAGCTGAGTTTCAAGGGAGGCATTGAAAGGACAGCGATGGATGCAACCTGTTGCAAACTGAGGGAGGGTCCCTACATGTCTCAGAAAAGGCCTCTGGTGTGCAGGTGTGGAGGAGGGCTCCCACGGTGCAAAGGAAAGAAGGTACTCAGGGGCAAAGGCTCATGGCCTCTCCTGTAGCAGCCACTTGGTAGCTCGTGAACAGTGGACAGCCAATGTGGTCACATGAGTGTGACTCTTATTCCCTCACAAAGCAAGAGAAAGGGGGCAGGGTATGGGAGTGCCCAGAGGGTGCTGGTGGGCGGATGAAGGGAGGTGTCCTTCCTCTCTTCAGTGCAAATTGCTTTTGTGAGTCTCGGAGCTTCCAGACGGCAGTTCCCAAGTCAGGTCCCCACAGTATCCAGTGTGGGCTGGGTGCCTTAGCCCCTGTCACATGGACGAGCCACACCATATGGTTTCCCTGAGTTCTAACAGCAGGATCTGGGGATTTTGTCTAGGTACACACTTCCTTGCTGTAGCTGTGTTACCTGTTACCCGCTTCTCTGAGCCCCAGTTTTGTCCTCTAGAAAAAAGACATCGATTGCTACCTTAGCAAGTTGCTACCTTAATCTTGTGAGGACTAATTAGGGTAATCCTACAATTAATAGCTGGCCTTAAGAGATATCAATGAATAGCTGGCCTTAAGAGATACTGGGCTTCCCTGATAGCTCAGCTGGTAAAGAATCCTCTTGCCATGCAGGAGTCCCAGGTCTGATTCCTGGGTTGGGAATCCTGATCCTGATCCACTGCAGAAGGGACAGGCTACCCACTCCATGTATTCATGGGCTTCTCTTGTGGCTCAGCTGGTAAAGAATCTGCCTGCAATGCAGGAGACCTGGGTTCAATCCCTGGACTGGGAAGATCCCCTGGAGAAGGGAAAGGCTACCCACTCCAGTATTCTGGCCTGGAGAATTCCATGAACTGTATAGCCTATGGGGTCGCAAGAATCATACACGAATGAGGGACTTTCACTTCATTTTCAAGAGATATGACCTGAATCCAGATTAAACTGGCGTCTCCCAGTGTCATCTGGCATTTCTTCCCTGAAGCCAGCCAAAACCCACACAGCTGCATTTCCAGGGTCTCCACTTAGCCAGCTGGACAGAAAACCCAGCGTGGTTCAAACAAGCTGACAGACAAGCAGGAGAGGACTCACAGGCAGACCGCTTCCCTCCGGTTTCAGGTGGAGCTCCGGGACCACAGCAGGAACCGGTGCTCTCAACCCCTGGGCTCAGCAGCGCCCTTATTCTCAGGCCAGCAGCTCTGCCCTGATGGGCTCAGGAAGGTCACCAACTGCCCCAGGCTGACCTCACACCCCTCCCACTGCTGGAGCCTGACCTCACCCAGCCCCACCCCTTCTGGTAGAAGGCGAGCTCCTCTTCCCTTGATTCCAGCGAGAGGCCCGGCCCTGGGCCCCGATTTGTCACCGCACCAGCCCTGAGCCAATCACGGTGGCCAGGAGGGATAGGACACACCGATTGGCCAGGTCCAGATCATGTGACCATACTCTCCAGGACACCTATGAGTTGCTC
Source organism: Capra hircus (assembly GCF_001704415.2). Lineage (NCBI taxonomy): Eukaryota > Metazoa > Chordata > Mammalia > Artiodactyla > Bovidae > Capra > Capra hircus. The sequence goes on from NC_030828.1 coordinate 22,794,072, forward strand.
CTCTTGTCAGCGGTGGAGACAGTGCGATGCCTCAAGAGCAGGGCTGAGAGTCCAGTCACTGTGTCCGTGTGCTCAGTGTCCTGGGACGTGCCTGCGCATCCTCTCTACACACTACTTTGTCCTCTGCAGGCAAAATATTCATGACACACCTCTTTCCTTCCCAAGCGCTGTTTCACACACCCACATTCAAGAGAGCAGGGCCTCCTGTTTGAAGATAGGTTAGGAGATCCTCTCTTGACCTCCGGGCTTATTACTTGTATCTTGTTAGAATAATTTATTCAGGCTAAAAACCCCCACAAGCACCACCACATGCTGCTTTGCGTATTCAGGATTCTTAGCTGTTCTGAGTTGAGGGCATGGCCCACGGGCCTCCCAGAGGGAATGAATTTTGTCCAGGGAAGCACCTGAGAGGCTGAATCACTGAATCACTTTGCTGTAAATGTTAAACAAATTATTGTAAATTAACAATACCTCAACTTAAAGAAAAGATATTCCTTCATCCAAAATTGTTCAAAATTTTGTAAAATTTCTCTTTCAATCATTGGTTCTTCAGTTCAGTTCAGTTCAGTTCAGTTGCTCAGTCGTGTCCAACTCTGCAACCCCATGAACTGCAGCACGCCAGGCCTCCCTGTCCATCACCATCTCCCGGAGTTCACTCAAACTCACATCCATCGAGTCAGTGATGCCATCCAGCGATCTCATCCTCCGTTGTCCCCTTCTCCTCCTGCCCCCAATCCCTCCCAGCATCAGGGTCTTTTCCAAAGAGTCAACTCTTCGCATGAGGTGGCCAAAATACTGGAGCTTCAGCTTTAGCATCATTCCTTCCAAAGAACACCCAGCGCTGATCTCCTTTAGAATGGACTAGTTGGATCTCCTTGCAGTCCAAGGGACTCTCAAGAGTCTTCTCCAACACCACAGTTCAAAAGCATCAATTCTTCAGTGCTCAGCTTTCTTCACAGTCCAACTCTCTCACCCGTACATGACTACTGGAAAATCATAGCCTTGACTAGACGGACCTATGTTGGCTAAGTAATGTCTCTGCTTTTGAATATGATATGTAGGTTGGTCGTAACTTTTCTTCCAAGGAGTAAGCGTCTTTTAATTTCATGGCTGCAGTCACCATCTGCAGTGATTTTGGAACCCAAAAACATAAAGTCCGACACTGTTCCCCATCTATTTCCCATGAAGTGATGGGCCCAGATGCCATGATCTTTGTTTTCTGAATGTTGCGATTTAAGCCAACTTTTTCACTCTCCTCTTTCACGTTCATCAAGAGGCTTTTTAGTTCCTCTTCACTTTCTTCCATAAGGGTGGTGTCATCTGCATATCTGAGGTTATTGATATTTCTCCCAGCAATCTTGATTCCAGCTTGTGCTTCTTCCAGCCCAGCGTTTCTCATGATGTACTCTGCATAGAAGTTAAATAAGCAGGGTGACAATATACAGCCTTGACGTTCTCCTTTTCCTGTTTGGAACCAGTCTGTTGTCCACGTCCAGTTCTGTTGCTTCCTGACCTGCATATAGGTTTCTCAAGAGGCAGGTCAGGTGATCTGGTATTCTCATCTCTTGAAGAATTTTCCACAGTTTCTTGTGGTCCACACAGTCAAAGGCTTTGGCATAGTCAATAAAGCAGAAAGAGAAGTGTTTTTTTGGAACTCTCTTCTTTTTCGATGATCCAACGGATGTTGGCAATTTGATCTCTGGTTCCTCTGCCTTTTCTAAAGCCAGCTTGAACATCTGGAAGTTCACGGTTCACATATTGCTGAAGCCTGGCTTGGAGAATTTTGAGCATTACTTTACTAGTGTGTGAGATGAGTACAATTTTGTGGTAGTTTGAGCATTCTTTTTCTTGCCTTTCTTTGGGATTGGAATGAAAACTAACCTTTTCCAGTCCTGTGGCCACGGCTGAGTTTTCCAAATTTGCTGGCAACTTGAGTGCAGCACTTTCACAGCATTGTCTTTCAGGATTTGAGATAGCTCCACTGGAATTCCATCACCTCCACTAGCTTTGTTCATAATGATGCTTTCTAAGGCCCACTTGACTTCACATTCCAGGATGTTTGCCTCTAGGTGAGTGATCACACCATCGTGATTATCTTGGTGGTGAAGCTCTTTTTTGTACAGCTCTTCTGTGTATTCTTGCCACCTCTTCTTAATATCTTCTGCTTCTGTTAGGTCCATACCATTTCTGTCCTTTTTCGAGCCCATCTTTGCATGAAATATTCCCTTGGTATCTCTAATTTTCTTGAAGAGATCTCTAGTCTTTCCCATTCTGTTGTTTTCCTCTATTTCTTTGCATTGATCACTGAGGAAGGCTTTCTTATCTCTTCTTGCTATTCTTTGGAACTCTGCATTCAGATGCTTATATCTTTCCTTTTCTCCTTTGCTTTTCGCTTCTCTTCTTTTCACAGCTATTTCTAAGTCCTGCCCAGACAGCCATTTTGCTTTTTTGCATTTGTTTTCCATGGGGATAGTCTTGATCCCTGTCTCCTGTACAATGTCACGAACCTCAGTCCAGGGTTCATCAGGCACTCTATCTATCAGATCTAGTCCCTTAAATCTATTTGGTTCTCAGTATGTGTCTAATTGGTTTGGTGGTGTTTTGTGAGGTAGGGATCCAACTTACTTTCCCATATGGATACCAAATTGCCCCAGTGGGATGATTCTTTTGTCCTTTCTCCTGGAAATGTCCTTTCTGGGTTTGCATATTAAAAAGCTTTTTTAAAATGCCAAGTATCAAGTGCTTCAGATCTTTTTTAATTTGTAGAGCTCCCCAGAGGCATGTTTCCATTTCTGTGTCTTTTCTTTGCATTTCACCATTGCCAGTTTCTAGTATACACAAGTACCCTCAGAGGGTTCTCTGTAGTGAACCGTGTATGTTTCTGTGAGAGCAGAGGATGTGAGCATGGAGGAGGGTCTGAGTCCATAGTGACCATGTGACCATGCTCAGCAACCCCAATATTAAGTCTGGCTGAGACTTCCTAAGGCAAGGTCTGTGTTTCTTCCTCTTGGTGTCTGGATATGCAGAACGATGTTGGTGGATTGGGACTTGGATCTCTGGGCCCAGCAGTGTGGAGATATATCCATAGCCTGCTTTTCCATTGTATTTTACTCCTGTAGGCTCTGCTGAGCTGGTGTGGAGATATTTCTGCTAAAGCTTGAGAGGTCGTCAGTCCTTCTGCTTCTCATCCCCTGCCTCGTCTGTACTTCTGTCAATTTTTAAAAATTTAGCTAGTTTTCAATGTTGTTCGCCCTTGTATCATTCTGACTCTCAGGCCCCTGTGGTTTAATAGACCTCCAGCTCCCAAGAGCTCTTTGCCTGGTGGAGACGTGGAAAACTCAGGAAGCAACACTACATCACACTGGAGCCCGGACCAGAGAGAAGGTTCTTGCCAGGAAGGCTCCATCCCTGCTGTGGGGGGTTCGGAGTTATCACTTCTGACTGTGCATGGCCCTCGGTGCAGGCCCCACTCTGAGATCTGGAAAGGAGGTGGCTTCCCTCACTGACACAGAACTAGTATTTTTTTGTCCTCGTCCTTGTCCAGTCCCGTTTGGCTCCCAGGCTCTACATTTGACCCTCGCCCACAGGATCAGGAGAGCCCAGTTCTAGAGGAGTTTCATACAAGGAGAGGCTCCTGGAGACACTCCAACCCCTCGGCCTAAATAAGCATTTCCTTGGAGTTTCACAGCCCTGGGAGGAGACACTGGTTTTGTGTTCATTTTACAGTTGAATATGTTGAGCCTTAGATCATTGTGTGATTTGCCCTGGGTCACTCTGCAGGTCAGTGGGTGAGCTGGGATTTGAACCCAGACTCTAGGTCTTGGAGCCCGTGACTGTACAGGTATTTCTGGCCCTCAGTAAAATTTATTTCAGGGTTTGTTTATTTGTTTGATTGTCTGTTTTGGATGCATTTGTATATGTGACTGTTCTGTTCTCTCTCTGATGGTTCAATCTTGCTATATTGCTGAGTTTATTAGTTTTAATAGTTGTTACTTGGTGGAGTTTTTAAGGTTACATATAAATCCTGTTGTAATCGAATAGTGACAGTGTAACTTCATCTGTTCTGATGGGGATGCCTTTAATTTCCTTTCCTTGCCTAGTTACTCTGGGAAGGACACTTCCACTGCTATGATGAGCAAGATAGATGAGAGTGGACATCCTTGCTCTTTCCTGATCTTTTAGGAAAACCTCTGGTGGCTCAGATGGTAAAGCATCTGCCTACAATGTGGGACACCCAGGTCGGATCCCTGGCTGGGAAGATCCCCTGGAGAAGGAAATGGGAACCCACTCCAGTACACTTGCCTGGAAAATCTCATAGACGGAGGAGGCTGGTAGGCTACAGTCCCTGGGGTCGCCAAGAGTCGGGCACAACCGACAGACTTCACTGTCACTTTTCACCTCTTTACCACTGAGTTGGATGTTAGCCGTGGGCTTGTCTTATATACCCTTTAATAGGTTCCATGTATAGCCACTGTACTGAGAGATTGTATCCAATGATGTTACCCTTTGTCGAAAGCTTTTTCTGCAATTATTGAGAAGATCATGTGATTTTATTCTTAATTTTGCTCATATTGTGTATCACAGTGATTGATGTGCAGATCGTATATCATGCTTGCAGGCACAGAATAACTTACATTTGATCATAGTGTATGATTCTTTTAGTGTATTCATCAATTTGAATTGCTAATATTCTTTTAAGGATTTTTACATCCATGTACAGCAGAGTCAGGGTTCTCTGGTGGTTCATATGGTAAAGAATCTGCCTGCAATCCAGGAGACTTAGGTTTGACCCCTAGGTCAGGAAGATCCCCTCGAGAAAGGAATGGCTACCCACTCCACTATTCTTGCCTGGAAAATTCTCTGGACAGAGGACCTGGTGGGCTACAGTCCATGGGCCACAAATAACTGGACATGACTGAATGATTCACACTTACAAGACTACTTCTTGGCAGTCATAATATCTAAATTTAAGATTTTATCTCAGTCAAAAATTACTGTCAAATGCAAAATGTCAAAAGTCCAAGAGTCCTTAGAAATAAATGACAATAAGGCATAACAGATGAAAGCAAAAAGGACTCCACATAATTTACTTTTCATAAAGATTTTAGATCTTCAGAGGAATTCTCATTAAGCTGAATTAAAATGCAAGCTTTAGTTTAGACTGGAAACCTTTTTTGGTATTATGTTTCTATGTCGAGACTGAAATTTCATTATTTATGTATGATATATTAAGCAACACTGTGTGGATATTAAAATCATATTTTCAAACCTTTAATGACATTCATAAGTACTTATAGTGGAAAAACAACGAGGAAGAGAAGATGATCCCATACAAGTTTAATGACAATGCATACGTGTTGAATGATAGTTTTCAGATTGTATTTATTTATTTTCAATTGAAGAATAACTGCTTTACAATGCTTGGTTGGTTTTCCTCATACAACAACACAAGTAAGCCATAAGTATATTATCCACTCTTTGGTGAGCCTGCCTCCCACTTCCCAGCATCCCACCCTCTAGGTCGTCACAGAGCTCCCTGCTGGGCTCCCTATGTTATATAGCAACTTCCCACTAGCTAGCTATTTTGCATATGGTAGTGGCTATGTTTCAATGCTACTCTCTCAATTTGTCCCTCCCTCTTCCTCAGCTGAGTTCACAAGTCCTTCCTCTACATCTGTGTATCTATTCAGTTCAGTTCAGTTCATTTCAGTGGCTCAGTCATGTCTGACTCTTGACAACCCCATGAACCCCAGCACGCCAGACCTCCCTGTCCATCACTGACTCCCGGGGTTTACTCAGACTCATGTGCATTGAGTCGGTAATGCCATCTAACCATCTCATCTTCTGTCATTCCCTTCTCATCCTCTGTCATCCTCTTCTCCTCCTGACTTCAATCTTTCCCAACATCAGGGTCTGTTCAAATCAGTCAGCTCTTCACATCATGTGGCCAAAATATTGGAGTTTCAGCTTCAACATCAGTCCTTCCAATGAACATCCAGGACTGATTTCCTTTAGGATGGACTGGTTGGATCTCTTGCAGTCCAAGGGACTCTCAAGAGTCTTTTCCAACACCACTGTTCAAAAGTATCAATTCTCTGCTCAGCTGTTTTTATAGTCTGACTCTTACATCCATACATGACTACTAGAAAAATCATAGCCTTGACTAGACAGACCTTTGTTAACAAAGTAATGTCTCTGCTTTTTCATATGCTGTCTAGGTTGGTCATAACTTTCCTTCCAAGGAGTAAGCATCTTTTAATTTCATGTCTGCAATCACCATCTGCAAGGAAAGATATAAGCATCTGAATGCAGAGTTCCAAAGAAGAGCAAAGAGAGATAAGAAAGCCTTCCTCAGCGATCCATGCAAAGAAATACAGGAAAACAATAGAATGGGAAAGACTTGAGGTCTCTTCAAGAAAATTAGAGACACGAAGGAAACATTTCAGGCAAAGATGGGCTCAATAAAGGACAGAAATGGTATGGACCTAACAGAAGCAGAAGATATTAAGAAGAGGTGGCAAGAATACACAGAAGAACTGTACAAAAAAGAGCTTCATGACCAAGGTAAAAATGATGGTGTGATCACTCACCTAGAGCCAGACATCCTGGAATGTGAAGTCAAGTGGGCCTTAGAAAGCATCACTACAAACAAAGCCAGTGGAGGTGATGGAATTCCAGTTGAGCTATTTCAAATCCTGAAAGATGATGCTGTGAAAGTGCTGCACTCAATATGCCAGCACATTTGGAAAACTAAGCAGTGGCCGCAGGACTGGAAAACGTTAGTTTTCATTCCAATCCCAAAGAAAGGCATTGCCAAAGAATGCTCAAACTACGGCACATTTGCACTCATCTCACATGCTAGTAGAGTAATGCTCAAAATTCTCCAAGCCAGGCTTCAGCAATACGTGAACTATGAACTTCCAGATGTTCAAGCTGGCTTTAGAAAAGGCAGAGGAACCAGAGATCAAATTGCCAACATCCTCTGGATCATCGAAAAAGAAGAGAGTTCCAAAAAAACCATCTATTTCTGCTTTATTGACTATGCCAAAGCCTTTGACTGTGTGGACCACAATAAACTGTGGAAAATTCTGAAAGAGATGGGAATACAAGACCACCTGACCTGCCCCTTCAGAAACCTATATGCGGGTCAAGAAGCAAAAGGACCCGGCACAACAGACTGGTTCCAAATAGGAAAAGGAGTCCGTCAAGGCTGTATATTGTCACCCTGCTTATTTAACTTCTATGCAGAGTACATCATGAGAAACGCTGGACTGGAAGAAGCACAAGCTGAAATCAAGATTGCCAGGAAAAATATCAATAACCTCAGATATGCAGATGACACCACCCTTATGGTGATGGACAGGGAGGCCTGGCGTGCTGCAGTTCATGGGGTCGCAAAGAGTCGGACACGACTGAGCGACTGAACTGAACTGAACTGAATGAAATTCTATAGAGTGAATGTTTACCATCCAGGCAGAGACTGTGTGCACCCTGCTTATCTTTACTACTGGGGACAAACTTCTGGCCTTTAATCCTATTATTTTCAATTTACAAAATGGGCATGACATTACTCAGATTTGTTTAAAGTTTAAGTTTTTTGAGCAAAGATGTGGGAAACTTTGCTTAAAGGCTGTTTGAAGGGTTAACAGGACTCTTCAGGTGGTGCTAGTGGTAAAGAACCCTCCCTGACAATGCAGGAGACCTAAGAGTTGCTGGTTCCATCTCTGGGCCAAGAAGAGCCTCTGTAAGAGAGCATGGCAACCCACTCCAGTATTCTTGCATGGCGAATCCCATGAACAAAGAAGCCTGGTGGGCTAAGGTCCATAGGCTGCAAAGAGTTAGACATGACTGAAGTGACTTAGCATGCAACAAGCACAAATAGTTGACACGCCTTAGACTGGAGAGGTTGGCTACCGCCCTGTAGGGGCTAGAGGTTTTCCCCTGCCGATCAGGGCCACGTACTCACATTCTAGGCTTCTTTCCTCCGAAAGAGGCTTTGTTTCTATTCCAGAAGAAAATGCAGGATCTTTCCTACTGAGGAGGAGAGCAGGAGCAGATGCGTCAGCCATCTATTTAAGCTCTGAGTTTCATAACCTGGAATGTATGCATAAACCCCATTGCACACACAGGTACACATGCCTCTACCCTCTCCCCCTATGGGGAACCAGGGCTAAGTTTACTCGGCAACAAAACAGTCTGATGCTTGATCCAGAGATCTCATGACGGGCTGGTGTGTATACAGTTGGCTAGCATGTATGTTTGTATGCATACATATACACTTGTATACTGGTATAAATACATGCTACCCAGGTATACACGCACACTCATAAAGACATATAAATAACTGTGGTAAAGTAACTCATTAACTCACAAGTAGGATCTCAGACCTGTCAGAATTTCAGACAAAATACCGAGAAATGGATCAACAGAAGCAGTGGGATGTCTCAAGATCAGGGTAAAAGGATGCTGGCTTCCCCCACCTCCAGTCGCTCACTTGCTCTGATGAAACAAGCTGCCATGTTTTGTGCAGCCCTATGGAGAGGCCCGGGCTTCCCTGGTGGCACTGGGGGTAAAGAACCTGCTTGCCATTGCTAGAGACCCAAGAGATGCCAGTTCAATCCCTGAATTGGAAAGATCCCTGGAGGAAGCCATGGCAATCCACCTCAGTATTCTTGCCTGGAGAATCCCATGGACAGAGGGAGCCTCGTACAGGGTCGCAAAGGGTCAGACATAGCTGAGGTGACTTAGCATGTACATACACACATATGGAGAGGACTGGGCTTCCCTGGTGGCTCAGCCGTGAAGAATCCGCCCGCTAATGCAGGAGACTTGGCTTTGATCCCTGGGTTGGGAAGATCTCCTGGAGAAGGAAATAGCAACCCACTCCAGTATTCTTGCCTGGAGAACTCCACGGTCATAGGGGCCTGGTAGGCTACAGTCCATGGGGTTACAAAGAGTCTGACATGACTGAGTAACTAATAAACAATAAATGGAGAGGCTCACATCACAATAAACAATAAACGGAGAGGCCCACATCACAAGGATAAAGGACAGCCTCTTGCCAACTGCCCCCACGAACTGAATCCAGCCCCCGCCTCATGTGTATGCTTGGAAGCACATCCTTTCCATTCAGGCCTTGAAGGGACCACAGCCCCAATCTGGTGAGACTCAGTATCAGAGAACCAAACTACACTGAACCATTAGAAATGGCGATGTAATAAAGGCTGTGACAAACCTAGATGCCGTATTAGAAACAGAGACATCACTTTGCTGACAAAGATCCGTCTGGTCAATGCTATAGTATTTCCAGTAGTCAAGTACGGATGCGAAAGCAGGACCATAAAGAAGGGTGAGCAGCGAGGAACTGATGCTTTGTTTAACTGCGGTGCTGAAGAAGACTCATGAGAGTCCGTTGGATAGCAAGGAGATCAAACCAGTCAATCTTGAAGCAAATCAACCCTGAATATTCATTGGAAGGACTGATGCTGAAGCTGAAGCTCCAATACTTTGGCCACCTGATGGGAAGAGCCGACTCACTACTCTGATGCTGGGAAAGACTGAAGGCATGAAAAGAAGTGGTTGACATGATGAGATGGTTGGATGGCATCACCGACTCAGTGGTCGTGAGTTAGAGCAAACTCTGAGAGATGGTGAAGGACAGGGAGGTCTGGCATGCTGCCGTCCATGGGGTCAGAAAGAGTCAGACACGACTGAGTGACTGGACAACAAGAATAATGCTGTAGTTTTAAAACACTAAGTATAATGGTAATTTCCACTAATATGTGCTCTTACCTATCCTGTAAAACTGCTCAGATGCAACCCATATGTGAAATGTTAGTCGCTCAGTCATGTCCGACTCCTTGTGACCCCATGGACTGGGACTTGCCAGGCTCTTCTGTCGTGAATACTGGAGTGGGTTGCCATTTTCTTCTCCAGGAGATCTTCCAGACCCCGGGATTGGACCCGTGGCTCCTGCATTGCAGGCAGACCCTTTATCATGTAAGCCACCAGGGAAGCTCAAGCCTATTGATTATATAATATTGCCCCTAATACACTCACCCCCCCGCCCTTAGCTACTCATAAAGTGTTAACAGACACAAATACAAATGGAGGCCCAGTCAATCTTCTCCATTCAAGGACAACTTGGATGATTTGAAATAGGGGTCTCACACAGGCAACACTGCTTTTCTTTTTTTTTTTTTAAACACTGCTTTTCAAGAATTTAAAGTAGTTGTAAATTCACCTCTTCCTCTCGATTTGTGATCTAAAATATTTTTCTTCCCACTCCTGATGTAATATGTAATTGTTCACAGGCTGCAGTGGGGGCAGTCATGGGGGTGTGCAGCTCTGCACTAGCACCTTTGCTCTGGGGAAGGGGATGGGCTGGGACCATGGGGCTCCCCCAGGAAATCTAGGTGGGTGGGGGATCCTACCCTAAGGCCCTACGGTCTAGGGGAAGGGAATTGGGTCTCCCATGAGGTTGCATGGCTGAGCCACCAGACCCACTGTGATGAGGATGCAGAAAGGACAGCAGGGACAGAAGGGGAAGGTGGCCCCAGAGGGGCAGGAGGCTCACAAGTGAGGGGCGGCAGAAGAACCCCAGCAACCAGGGCCCCACCAGCCCTTCCCAACAGCTCTGTCAGAGCCAGTCTGTACCTCCAGGGAGCCCAGCAGGCCCAGACAGGACTCAGAGACACCGCAAGGGGGAGGCTGTGCAGGAGCCCGGCCAGGCTGGAGCCCCTCTCCCAGGGGAAGAGCGGAGAGGAGGTGGATGGAGAAGGGGCTGAATTCCAGTCCCCTAGGAATCTGGCATCTGAAAATCTTGAGTCAGAGCAGGAGACACACCCATGCAGGATGAGCCTGAGGCATAAAGGGGAGAAGGAAGGAGTGGGTCACACAGCAAGAACACACCCCTGTACCCTTCACTCAGAACTGCTCCAGAGAACCAGAGGATGGGGAAAAACACACACATGCCTCTTTTTATATAAAATTACATATTTAATTTGGTCACAAATTCATAAAATTGTATATTTATAGAAAAGTATATAATTTCATAACATTTTGATAGGTTTTATACTTTTTATGATATTCCATATTTGTCAAAATGTATAAAACTATACATCAAATTATAATACTTGTGTATAACATCGCATATTTAATTTGGTCACAAAGTCATAAAATTGCATGTTTACATAAAATTGCAAAATTTTTATGTAACTGCCATGTAATTTGGTCACAAATTCATCCAATTGCTTATTTATATAAAATTATAAACTTTTTATATAACATTGCATATTTAATTTTGCCACAAATTCTTTAAATTGCATGTTTATAGAAAACAGCAACATTTGTATATAACACTGAATATTCAATTTGGTTCAAAATCATAAAATTGCATGTTTACATAAAATTATAAAATTTGTATATGATATTGCATATTTCATTTGGTCACAAATTCATTACTGAGGAGAAACTTGAACAGGCATCCAGTCTTCAAGTAAAACTTTATTTTTTTTTTTTTTATTTTAAAATATAAATTTATTTTATTTTATTTTTATTTATTTATTTATTTTTTTTAAAAAAATTTTAAAATCTTAAATTCTTACATGCGTTCCCAAACATGAACCCCCCCTCCCACCTCCCTCCCACAACATCTCTCTGGGTCATCCCCATGCACCTGCCCCAAGCAAGCTGCACCCTACGTCAGACATGGACTGGCGATTCAATTCTTACAAGACAGTATACATGTTAGAATTCCCATTCTCCCAAATCGTCCCACCCTCTCCCTCTCCCTCTGAGTCCAAAAGTCCATTATACACATCTGTGTCTTTTTTCCTGTCTTGCATACAGGGTCGTCATTGCCATCTTCCTAAATTCCATATATATGTGTTAGTATACTGTATTGGTGTTTTTCTTTCTGGCTTACTTCACTCTGTATAATTGGCTCCAGTTTCATCCATCTCATCAGAACTGATTCAAATGAATTCTTTTTAACGGCTGAGTAATACTCCATTGTGTATATGTACCACAGCTTTCTTATCCATTCATCTGCTGATGGACATCTAGGTTGTTTCCATGTCCTGGCTATTATAAACAGTGCTGCGATGAACATTGGGGTACATGTGTCTCTTTCAATTCTGGTTTCCTCCGTGTGTATGCCCAGAAGTGGGATTGCTGGGTCATAAGGTAGTTCTATTTGCAATTTTTTAAGGAATCTCCACACTGTTCTCCATAGTGGCTGTACTAGTTTGCATTCCCACCAACAGTGTAGGAGGGTTCCCTTTTCTCCACACCCTCTCCAGCATTTATTGCTTGCAGATTTTTGGATCGCAGCCATTCTGACTGGTGTGAAGTGGTACCTCATTGTGGTTTTGATTTGCATTTCTCTAATAATGAGTGATGTTGAGCATCTTTTTCATGTGTTTTGTTAGCCATCCGTATGTCTTCTTTGGAGAAATGTCTATTTAGTTCTTTGGCCCATTTTTTGATTGGGTCGTTTATTTTTCTGGAATTGAGCTGCAGAAGTTGCTTGTATATTTTTGAGATTAGTTGTTTGTCAGTTGTTTCATTTGCTATTATTTTCTCCCATTCAGAAGGCTGTCTTTTCACCTTGCTTATATTTTCCTTTGTTGTACAGAAGCTATTAATTTTAATTAGATCCCATTTGTTTATTTTTGCTTTTATTTCCAGAATTCTGGGAGGTGGATCATAGAGGATCCTGCTGTGATTTATGTCTGAGAGTGTTTTGCCTATGTTCTCCTCTAGGAGTTTTTATAGTTTCTGATCTTACATTTAGATCTTTAATTCAAATACGAAGGAGAAATCAAAAGCTTTACAGACAAGCAAAAGCTGAGAGAATTCAGCACACCAAACAAGTAAAACTTTAAATTGTCACATTTGTATTGGCATAAAGCAGTAATGCTTCCGGGATGGCTCAGCAGGCTAAGAACTCGCCTGCGATGCAGCAGACACAGGACACGCGGGTTCAATCCCTGGATCGGGAAGATCCCCTGGAGTAGGAAATGGCAACTCACTCCAGTATTCTTGCCTGGAGAATCCCATGGACAGAGGAGTCCGGTAGGCTTAGTTCACGGGGTCGCAAAGAGTCAGACACGACTGAGCGACTAAGCACCCACCAGAAAGCAACAAAGGAGTCAAGTTGGCCAGGAGGAGACACCCCACGTCCGAGGTCAGGGGTGGTGGCCGAGAGGAGCTACCCCGCGTCCGAGGTCAGTGTCAGTCGGGGAGGCCAGGAGAAGCCACCTCGCGCCTGAGGCCAGGGGTGGTGACGCTGAGGTGCCACCCCAAGCCCGAGGCCAGGGGCGGCACCTGGGAGGAGCCACCCATGCCCGAGGCCAGGGCCGGCGGCCGGGAGGAGCAACCCCCAGAAGCGGTGGCCGCGCAGGCACAGGAGGGCCTAGAGGAGCTATCCCACGTTGAAGGTCAGGAACGGCGGCTAAGGAGATACCCTCGTCCAAGGTAAGGAGCAACGGCTGTGCTTTGCTGGAGCGGCCGTGAAGAGATACCCCACGCCCAAGGTAAGAGAAACCCAAGTAAGATGGTAGGTGTTGCAAGAGGGCATCAGAGGGAAGACACACTGAAACCATACTCACAGAAAACTAGTCAATCTAATCACACTAGGACCACAGCCTTGTCTAACTCAATGAAACCAAGCCATGCCTGCGGGGCAACCCTGCGGGTCATGGTGGAGAGGTCTGACAGAATGTGGTCCACTGGAGAAGGGAATGGCAAGCCACTTCAGTACTGCCTTGAGAACCCCATGAACAGTCTGAAAAGGCAAAATGATAGGATACAAAAGAGGAACTCCCCAGGTCATTAGGTAACCAATATGCTACTGGAGATCAGTGGAGAAATAACTCCAGCAAGAATGAAGGGATGGAGCCAAAGCAAAAACAATACCCAGCTGTGGATGTGACTGGTGAGAGAAGCAAGATCCGATGCTGTAAAAAGCAATATTGCATAGGAACCTGGAATGTCAGGTCCATGAATCAAGGCAAATTGGAAGTGGACAAACAAGAGATGGCAAGGGTGAACGTCGACATTCTAGGAATCAGCGAACTAAAATGGACTGGAATGGGTGAATTTAACTCAGATGACCATTATATCCACTACTGTGGGCAGGAATCCCTCAGAAGAAATGGAGGAGCCATTATGGTCAACAAAAGAGTCCAAAATGCAGTACTTAGATGCAATCTCAAAAACGACAGAAAGATCTCTGTTCGTCTCCAAGGCAAACCATTCAACATCACAGTTATCCAAGTCTATGCCCCAACCAGTAATGCTGAAGAAGCTGATAGTTGAATGGTTTTATGAAGACCTACAAGACCTTTTAGAACTAACACCCAAAAAAGATGTCCTTTTCATTCCAGGGGACTGGAATGCAAAAGTAGGAAGTCAAGAAACACCTGGAGTAACAGGCAAATTTGGCCTTGGAATGTGGAATGAAGCAGGGCAAAGACTAACAGAGTTTTTGCCAAGAAAATGCACTGGTCATAGCAAACACCCTCTTCCAACAACACAAGAGAAGACTCTACACATGGACATCACCAGATGGTCAACACCGAAATCAGACTAATTATATTCTTTGCAGTCAAAGATGGAGAAGCGCTATACAGTCAACAAAAACAAGACCAGGAGCTGACTGTGGCCTCAGGTCATGAACTCCTTATTACCAAATTCAGACTCAAATTGAAGAAAGTAGGGAAAACTGCTAGACCATTCAGGTATGACCTAAATCAAATCACTTATGATTATACAGTGGAAGTGAGAAATAGATTTAAGGGCCTAGATCTGATAGATAGAGTGCCTGATGAACTATGGAATGAGGTTCGTGACACTGTACAGGAGACAGGGATCAAGACCATCCCCATGGAAAAGAAATGCAAAAAAGCAAAATGGCTCTCTGGGGAGGCCTTACAAATAGCTGTGAAAAGAAGCGAGGTGAAAAGCAAAGGAGAAAAGGAAAGATATAAGCATCTGAATGCAGAGTTCCAAAGAATAGCAAGAAGAGATAAGAAAGCCTTCTTCAGCGATCAATGCAAAGAAATAGAGGAAAACAACAGAATGGGAAAGACTAGAGATCTCTTCAAGAAAATTAGAGATACCAAGGGAACATTTCATGCAAAGATGGGCTCGATAAAGGACAGAAATGGTATGGACCTAAACAGAAGCAGAAGACATTAAGAAGAGGTTGCAAGAATACACAGAAGAACTATACAAAAAAGATCTTCACGACCCAGATAATCATGATGATGTGATCACTAATCTAGAGCCAGACATCTTGGAATGTGAAGTCAAGTGGGCCTTAGAAAGCATCACTATGAACAAAGCTAGTGGCGGTGATGGAATTCCAGTTGAGCTGTTTTCAAATCCTGAAAGATGATGCTGTGGAAGTGCTGCACTCAATATGCCAGCAAATTTCGAAAACGGAGCAGTGGCCACAGTACTGGAAAAAGGTCCAGTTTTCATTCCAATTCCAAAGAAAGCCAATGCCAAAGAATGCTCAAACTACCGCCACATTTGTACTCATCTCACGTGCTAGTAAAGTAATGCTCAAAATTCTCCAAGCCAGGCTTCAGCAATACGTAAACCATGAACTCCCTGACATTCAAGCTCGTTTTAGAAAAGGCAGAGGAACCAGAGATCAAATTGCCAACATCCGCTGGAACATGGAAAAAGCAAGAGTTCCAGAAAAACATCTATTTCTGCTTTATTGACTATGCCAAAGCTTTTGTCTGTGTGGATCACAATAAACTGTGGAAAATTCTGAAAGAGATGGGAATACCAGACCACCTAATCTGCCTCTTGAGAAATCTGCATGCAGGTCAGGAAGCAACAGTTAGAACTGGCAGGGAACAACAGACTGGTTCCAAATAGGAAAAGGAGTCTGTCAAGGCTGTGTATTGTCACCCTGCTTATTTAACTTCTATGCAGAGTACATCATGAGAAACGCTGGACTGGAAGAACACAAGCTGGAATCAAGATTGCTGGGAGAAATATCAGAAACCTCAGATATGCAGATGACACCACCCTTATGGCAGAAAGTGAAGAGGAGCTAAAAAGCCTCTTGATGAAAGTGAAAGGGGAGAGCGAAAAAGTTGGCTTAAAGCTTAACATTCAGAAAACTAAGATCATGGCATCTGGTCCCATCACTTCATGGGAAATAGATGGGGAAACAGTAGAAACAGTATCAAACTTTATGTTTTTAGGGCTCCAAAATCACTGCAGATGGTAACTGCAGCCATGAAATTAAAAGACGCTTACTCCTTGGAAGAAAATTTATGACCAACCTAGATAGTATATTCAGAAGCAGAGACATTACTTTGCTGATTAAGGTCTGTCTAGTCAAGGCTATGGTTTCCCTGTGGTCATGTATGGATGTGAGAGTTGGACTGTGAAGAAGGCTGAGCGATGAAGAATTGATGCTTTGAAGTGTGGTGTTGGAGAAGACTCTTGAGAGTCCCTTGGACTGCAAGGAGATCCAACCAGTCCATTCTGAAGGACATCAGCCCTGGGATTTCTTTGGAAGGAATGATGCTAAAGCTCAAACTCCAGTATTTTGGCCACCTCATGCGAAGAGTTGACTCATTGGAAAAGACTCTGATGCTGGGAGGGATTGGGGCAGGAGGAGAAGGGGACACCGAGGATGAGATGGCTGGATGGCATCATGGACTCGATGGACGTGAGTCTGAGTGAACCCCGGAGATGGTGATAGACAGGGATACCTGGCGTGCTGCGATTCATGGGGTAGCAAAGAGTCAGACACGACTGAGCAACTGAACTGAACTTCACGTTTCTTGAAGTTCTCATTAGTAAAGTACACAGTAAACGTGTAAATACGTGACAAATACTGACAGGGCTGATACTTTCGATGGGCACTCAAGGAAGTCTGAGAAAGGGACAAGTGACCTGACACTGGTCTATTCATTCTTTTAAACTGTTTTACAAACGCACACGCTCTCTGTAATATACAGGTGACAGCTTCAATCCGTGCTGTGCCTTGTTTACTTGTTTGAGCTGTGCAGACTCCTCACCGCGGCACACAGGCTCCTCTGGCTGTGATGCGCAGGCTCCACAGCACACGGGCTCAGGAGTTGCGGAGCACGTGCTTAGCTGTGGTATGTGGGATCTCAGTTCCCCAACCAGAGATGGAACCCGGGCTCCTTACATTGGGAGTGCAGAGTCTTAACCACCGAACCACCAGGGAAGTCCCAAGAATTCATTTCTGTCTCCTGGGGATGAAGGCAGAGTGTCCTGCACAGAAGGAACAGCAAAGACAGGAAACACCTGACTCCAGGACAGGGAGGGGCATCAGGGCCAGAGGGAGGCAGCACCAAGAGCACAGGGGGCGGCCCTTCTACAGACACACATGACCTCCACGCACTGTGTCCATTGTACCTACATTTTAGGCAATTCCAGTTTTGACCACACCAGTCACATCAACCTTAGGGAAGACAGCATACAGGCCTTGAGATGGGCTAGACCAAAAACCTCCCTGAGAATTGCTTCTGCCATTAAATTATCCTGCAGTGATTGGAATACTATCTGCAGTGATTGGATTTAGCAGAAGTAAAAAAAAAATTTTTTTTAATTAAAAAAAATACAAAACCCTAATATAGCAGGCATTTTATGTCAGTTCTCACAGTATTTAAGAATCAGCATTTCTGCGTCTTTTCTGCAGAAAGTCAAAGCTTACAGAGGGGCTGAGATCCTTCGTTAGCCAATTTAAACACAAAAAGCCAATTCTGGGCTTAGAGCACCAGCATCAAGGGGGGCCCATCTAGTGCGGAGCAAGCCAACACTGAACATAACCCAGAAGCCCGTCCATTCTTCCTCCCAGAAACCACGGCAGATCCCTGTCCTCTCTTCCTTGAGCCCAGATGGAATGAAGGTCACTGATAACAGAAACTATCTGACACTCACATCTAACCCACATCCCACCCTAACCTCCCAGAGGAGCAGGAGGAAGCCCGGGGAGTGACAGCCCAGTTCACGGTCACCAGACACAGCACGGGGGTGCCACTTCTCCTCCCTCTCTGCTCACTTGTTAGCATCTCCCTATAAAAAATACAAATATTCACCCAACTATAAAGTTGACATGTTTAAAGCCTGGACCCTAAAGAGGTCGCCAGGCAATCCCAAAGTGGTCAAATTCCCCCAGCAGTGGGCTTGCTCTCCTTCATTGTTGTTGCTGTTTTGTAGGTTTTTGTGTGTTTGTTTTTGCCTCATGGCTTGTGGGATCTTACTTCCTGATCAGGGATTGAACTCAGGGCTCTCAGCACAGAGTCCTAACCACTGAACAGCCAGGGAATGCCCTCCCTTTTGTATTTCTAATTGCTTTGCATTGCCAGTGCTCAACCAGGTAGCCCACATAAACCTAGAAATCATATTTGCAAAATGTTTTTCTACACATATAAATATATGCACAAACATAAAAGTACAAAGACATACAAGATGTTTGCACTTTAATGATGTATATCACAAGTTACGGGGCCTCCCTGGTGGATCAGTCAGTAAAGAGTCTGCCTGCAGTGCAGGAGATCCAGGCTCCATCCCTGGGTAGGGAAGAGCCCCTGGAGAAGGAAAAAGGGCAACCCACTCCAGTATTCTTGCCTGGAGAAACCCCATGGACAGAAGAGCCTGGTGGGCTACAGTCCATAGGGTCGCAAAGAGTTGGACATGACTCAGTGACTAACAGCTTTCATTATAAGTTACATCATTAAATGCATACCTATTACATGAATGACAAATTTCAAACCAATACAAATAAAAACTAGAAGCCTATTAGGAGTGTGTCCTGAGCTGAAAGACTGAGGTCCTACACGTCAGGGCACAGCAGAGCCTGTCTCACTTTCTTCATAAACATGTTAATACTTTCCTGAGTTCAGCAGGCCCTCTTGAATGGTCTCTTTTGTCACTCTTTGCCCCAGCATTTCCAAGGCATCCATCAGGGTGTTGACTGAGGTCCTCTGTCCCTTCTTGGTGACTGGCAGTATTTCACACAAGGCATCCGGAGAGACCCAGGCCTATTCTCTGCCCACAAGGATCTCATTTCATGTGAGGCCCAACTGCCTCAGGAGCGAATCACAGAAGTCACAAGGAAAAGATAGCTGCAAAGTCACTGAAGAACAGCTTCAGGCCTAGGTTGGGGGAAAGTCACAGACACAGAGTTGGAACAGGCTTTCACAAAGGCAGAGGACCCTCAATTCAGGCCTTCACTTCAGGATGGGAACCGAGGAGCTCCCCCTGCTGGTAAGCCTGCTGCTCTGCGCCCCTGACCTGCTTCCCAGCAGCAGAGAAGCAAGCCACAGGGGCACTGGGCATTGGGCTTCGCCAGCACCCAGAGCAGCTGGGGGCAGCCCAGGCCAGCAGGGAGTCCTGCCCTAAGCAGGGGGTGAGGGCCCATCTGGAAGAGGAGACTGCTGTCACAGAGGGAGAAGGCATCCGTGATAGGAGACAGAGGGTGGGACAGCGAGGGCAACAGACCTCAGAGGAGGGCGCCTGCCTTTCTCAGGAGGGTGAGGCCCCCTGGCTGCCACCTCTGCACTGGGGACAAAGCAGAGGCCTGGAGGGAGGAAGGTCTCCGGCCTCACAGCCCGCTCGGCCTCACTGCCTGACACTCTGGTAGAGCTGGATGGGGACAGACTCTGAGCAAGAATTTAATCATAAAGTGGAGCAAACACCACCCGCCTCATGGACTGTGTGCAGATTCAGTGCTGTGTGTGTGAAATGCTGTGCACACCACCATCCACAGTACATAAGGAGGGCACCCAACACAAGTTTATATTCTCTAACAGTTACACTGAAAACATGAAAAATAACAATACTAGTTTTCATAAAATATGGTACTAATTCAAAGTATTCTAAAAAATTTCATTTCAATATGTAATATAGATAGCTAATGGGAAGTTGCTTTATAACACAGAAAGCTCAATCTGGTGCTCTGTGATAACCTAAGGGAGGTGCCAGCATGTTCAGAAAACATCTATTTCTGCTTTATTGACTATGCCAAAGCCTTTGTCTGTGTGGATCACAATAAACTGTGGAAAATTCTGAAAGAGATGGGAATCCCAGACCACCTAATCTGCCTCTTGAGAAATCTGCATGCAGGTCAGGAAGCAACAGTTAGAACTGGCAGGAACAACAGACTGGTTCCAAATAGGAAAAGGAGTCTGTCAAGGCTGTGTATTGTCACCCTGCTTATTTAACTTCTATGCAGAGTACATCATGAGAAACGCTGGACTGGAAGAAACACAAGCTGGAATCAAGATTGCTGGGAGAAATATCAGAAACCTCAGATATGCAGATGACACCACCCTTATGGCAGAAAGTGAAGAGGAGCTAAAAAGCCTCTTGATGAAAGTGAAAGGGGAGAGCGAAAAAGTTGGCTTAAAGCTTAACATTCAGAAAACTAAGATCATGGCATCTGGTCCCATCACTTCATGGGAAATAGATGGGGAAACAGTAGAAACAGTATCAAACTTTATGTTTTTAGGGCTCCAAAATCACTGCAGATGGTAACTGCAGCCATGAAATTAAAAGACGCTTACTCCTTGGAAGAAAAATTTATGACCAACCTAGATAGTATATTCAGAAGCAGAGACATTACTTTGCTGATTAAGGTCTGTCTAGTCAAGGCTATGGTTTTCCCTGTGGTCATGTATGGATGTGAGAGTTGGACTGTGAAGAAGGCTGAGCGATGAAGAATTGATGCTTTTGAAGTGTGGTGTTGGAGAAGACTCTTGAGAGTCCCTTGGACTGCAAGGAGATCCAACCAGTCCATTCTGAAGGACATCAGCCCTGGGATTTCTTTGGAAGGAATGATGCTAAAGCTCAAACTCCAGTATTTTGGCCACCTCATGCGAAGAGTTGACTCATTGGAAAAGACTCTGATGCTGGAGGGATTGGGGGCAGGAGGAGAAGGGGACAACCGAGGATGAGATGGCTGGATGGCATCATGGACTCGATGGACGTGAGTCTGAGTGAACCCCGGGAGATGGTGATAGACAGGGATACCTGGCGTGCTGCGATTCATGGGGTAGCAAAGAGTCAGACACGACTGAGCAACTGAACTGAACGTCACTTTTCTTGAAGGTTCTCATTAGTAAAGTACACAGTAAACGTGTTAATATGTGACAAACACTGACAGGGCTGATACTTTCGATGGGCACTCAAGGAAGTCTTCTGAGAAAGGGACAAGTGACCTGACACTGGACTATTCATTCTTTTAAACTGTTTCACAAACGCGCACGCTCTCTGTAATATACAGGTGACAGCTTCAATCCGTGCTGTGCCTTGTTTACTTGTTTGAGCTGTGCAGACTCCTCACCGCGGCACACAGGCTCCTCTGGCTGTGACGCGCAGGCTCCACAGCACACGGGCTCAGGAGTCGCGGAGCACGCGCTTAGCTGTGGTATGTGGGATCTCAGTTCCCCAACCAGAGATGGAACCCGGGCTCCTTGCATTGGGAGTGCAGAGTCTTAACCACCCAACCACCAGGGAAGTCCCAAGAATTCCTTTCTGTCTCCTGGGGATGAAGGCAGAGTGTCCTGCACAGAAGGAACAGCAAAGACAGGAAACACCTGACTCCAGGACAGGGAGGGGCATCAGGGCCAGAGGGAGGCAGCACCAAGAGCACAGGGGGCGGCCCTTCTACAGACACACGTGACCTCCACGCACTGTGTCCATTGTACCTACATTTTAGGCAATTCCAGTTTTGACCACACCAGTCACATCAACCTTAGGGAAGACAGCATACAGGCCTTGAGATGCACTAGACCAAAAACCTCCCTGAGCATTGCTTCTGCCATTAAATTATCCTGCAGTGATTGGAATACTATGGAGAAGGATTTAGCAGAAGTAAAAAAAAATGTTTTTAATTAAAAAAAATACAAAAGCCTAATATAGCAGGCATTTTAGGTCAGTTCTCACAGTATTTAAGAATCAGCATTTCTGTGTCTTTTCTGCAGAAAGTCAAAGCTTACAGAGGGGCTGAGATCCTTAGTTAGCCAATTTAAACACAAAAAGCCAATTCTGGGCTCAGAGCACCAGTATCAAGGGGGCCCATCTAGTGCGGAGCAAGCCAACACTGAACATAACCCAGGAGCCCGTCCATTCTTCCTCCCAGAAACCACGGCAGATCCCTGTCCTCTCTTCCTTGAGCCCCGATGGAATGAAGGTCACTGATAACAGAAACTATCTGACACTCACATCTAACCCACGTCCCACCCTAACCTCCCAGAGGAGCAGGAGGAAGCCCGGGAGTGACAGCCCAGTTCATGGTCACCAGACACAGCACGGGGGGGCCACTTCTCCTCCCTCTCTGCTCACTTGTTAGCATCTCCCTATAAAAAATACAAATATTCACCCAACTATAAAGTTGACATGTTTAAAGCCTGGACCCTAAAGAGGTCGCCAGGCAATCCCAAAGTGGTCAAATTCCCCCAGCAGTGGGCTTGCTCTCCTTCATTGTTGTTGCTGTTTTGTAGGTTTTTGTGTGTTTGTTTTTGCCTCATGGCTTGTGGGATCTTACTTCCTGATCAGGGATTGAACTCAGGGCTCTCAGCGCAGAGTCCTAACCACTGAACATCAGGGAATGCCCTCCTTTTGTATTTCTAATTGCTTTGCATTGCCAGTGCTCAACCAGGTAGCCCACATAAACCTAGAAATCATATTTGCAAAATGTTTTTCTACACATATAAATATATGCACAAACATAAAAGTACAAAGACATACAAGATGTTTGCACTTTAATGATGTATATCACAAGTTACGGGGCCTCCCTGGTGGATCAGTCAGTAAAGAGTCTGCCTGCAGTGCAGGAGATCCAGGCCTCCCTGGGTAGGGAAGAGCCCCTGGAGAAGGAAAAGGCAACCCACTCCAGTATTCTTGCCTGGAGAAACCCCATGGACAGAAGAGCCTGGTGAGCTACAGTCCATAGGGTCGCAAAGAGTTGGACATGACTCAGTGACTAACACTTTCATTATAAGTTACATCATTAAATGCATACATATTACCATGAATGACAAATTTCAAACCAATACAAATAAAAACTAGAAGCCTATTAGGAGTGTGTCCTGAGCTGAAAGACTGAGGTCCTCAAACACTCAGGGCACAGCAGAGCCTGTCTCACTTTCTTCATAAACATGTTAATACTTTCCTGAGTTCAGCAGGCCCTCTTGAATGGTCTCTTTTGTCACTCTTTGCCCCAGCATTTCCAAGGCATCCATCAGGGTGTTGACTGAGGTCCTCTGTCCCTTCTTGGTGACTGGCAGTATTTCACACAAGGCATCCGGAGAGACCCAGGCCTATTCTCTGCCCACAAGGATCTCATTTCATGTGAGGCCCAACTGCCTCAGGAGCGAATCACAGAAGTCACAAGGAAAAGATAGCTGCAAAGTCACTGAAGAACAGCTTCAGGCCTAGGTTGGGGGAAAGTCACAGACACAGAGTTGGACAGGCTTTCACAAAGGCAGAGGACCCTCAATTCAGGCCTTCACTTCAGGATGGGAACCCGAGGAGCTCCCCCTGCTGGTAAGCCTGCTGCTCTGCGCCCCTGACCTGCTTCCCAGCAGCAGAGAAGCAAGCCACAGGGGCACTGGGCATTGGGCTTCGCCAGCACCCAGAGCAGCTGGGGGCAGCCCAGGCCAGCAGGGAGTCCTGCCCTAAGCAGGGGGTGAGGGCCCATCTGGAAGAGGAGACTGCTGTCACAGAGGGAGAAGGCATCCGTGATAGGAGACAGAGGGTGGGACAGCGAGGGGCAACAGACCTCAGAGGAGGGCGCCTGCCTTTCTCAGGAGGGTGAGGCCCCCTGGCTGCCACCTCTGCACTGGGGACAGAGCAGAGGCCTGGAGGGAGGAAGGTCTCCGGCCTCACAGCCCGCTCGGCCTCACTGCCTGACACTGTGGTAGAGCTGGATGGGGACAGACTCTGAGCAAGAATTTAATCATAAAATGGAGCAAACACCACCCGCCTCATGGACTGTGTTGCAGATTCAGTGCTGTGTGTGTGAAATGCTGTGCACACCACCATCCACAGTACATAAGGAGGGCACCCAACACAAGTTTATATTCTCTAACAGTTACACTGAAAACATGAAAAATAACAATACTAGTTTTCATAAAATATGGTACTAATTCAAAGTATTCTAAAAAATTTCATTTCAATATGTAATATAGATAGCTAATGGGAAGTTGCTTTATAACACAGAAAGCTCAATCTGGTGCTCTGTGATAACCTAAGGGAGGTGGGATGGGGGCGTTGAAAGGAGGCTCAAGAGGGAGGGGATATATGTGTACCTATGGCTGGTTCATGTTGCTGTACAGCAGAAACAAGCACAACATTGTGAAGCAATTATCCTCCAATTAAAAGTTAAAATTTTTTTTCACTGCAATAGGTAGTGTTAGTTGCTCAGTTGTGTGTCTTACTCTTTGTGACTTCATGGACTGTAGCCCGTCAGGCTCCTCTATCCATGAGATTCTCCAGGCAAGAATACTGGAGGGGGTTGCCATTCCCTTCTGCAGGGGAAATTTCTGACCCAGGGACTGAACCCTGTTCTCTTGCATTACAGGCAAATTCTTTACCATCTGAACCACCAGGGAAGACCCTCAACATGTAATCAATATACAAAAAAAAACAAAAAACAAAAAACTGTTAAGGAGACAAATTACAGTCCTTTTTTCTACCAACTCCTTGAACTACAGTATCGAGTTATATACTACAGCTCATCAGGTTTAGCCACAGTTCAGGTGCTCCACGGGCCTTCCCAGGCGGCCCCAGTGGTAAAGAACCTGCTTGCTAATGGAGGAGATGTAAGATGTGGGTTTGATCCCTGGGTTGGAATGATCCCTGGAGGAGGGCATGGTAACCCACTCCAATATTCTTGCCTGGAGAATCCCATGGACTAAGGAGCCTGGCAGGCTACAATCCATGGTGTTGCAAAGAGTTGGACATGATTCAAGAGACTTCGAATGCATGGACAGGGGCTCCACAGCCTCCCTGGGCCAGTGGGTGCCCTGCTGGACAGCACAACCTCTCGGATGTCTCAGAGCGGGTCAACGTGGCCCTGAGCAACCAGGGAGGAGAGAGGATGGTAGAGGAGGGAAGGACAGGGAGGTGATGGGGGCCACTGTTAGAGGACAGAGGGGTGCAGGGTGGGAAAAAGAGGAGGGGGCAGGGAGGGAATTAGAGTCCTGATGGTTCAGGGACAAGCCATCCCCTCTCTGAGTTACCCTAACAGCTATGGAGACAGAAATTAGGACAGTGTCCCTCCTCCCTCCACTCCTGATCCACTGCCCAGGAACAAAACACTCACTTTGAGTGCCATCTGTTGGAACCAGCAGCCATCTTCTCCGCTGAGATCCTTCAGGTGCTGCTGGTTCCTGTAAAACACAATGGAGAGCAGCCTTGGTCTTAACCGGGAGTCCTCGATGACAGAACTGAGCCTAGTAAACATCTTTCTGAAATTCTGGCAGATGCAGCCATAAGCAAAACAAAACCCATGCAGGATCTTTGAAGGGAGTGAACAAAAGAGTCATTATTTTATATATGATTGTATTCTTATAAAATCTAATGGTTCAACAATAATACTGAAATGTGAATGTGTGGAAGGATGAATGTTAAAAATGATGACAATAAATTCTATAATGAATTATGAGTTGGATAAACTCATAAGGTTATAGAACATTGTAATACAAAGACACAGCCTCAACAAGAAATGAGCAATTTACCAAAGAAAAACACACATGGAGTTGAGGTATTTAAAACTCTTAACTTAAAATGCTAACTTTTTTCATAAGAAAAATATAGAATAGCTAAAAGATCTCAATTCCTTCTAGATTAATTTATAAATTAAGGTAATACTCAAAAACCTCAAAATTACTAAAACGATATGATCCCAAACTGTAAATGTCTCTGTATGTGTGTGTGTATGTATACATGCATAATATATATATGTTTAGTCATTCAGTCATGTCTGACTCTTTGAGACCCCCTGGACTGTAGCCTGCTGGGCTCCTCTGTCCATGTCGATTCTCCAGGCAAGAATACTGGAGTGGGTTGCCATGCCCTCCTCACATATATATATATATATATATATATATATATATATATATATATATATACACACACACACACACACACACACACACATATACATAGTGAAAATACTTCTATATGTTGACAAAAATTTTACTTCAAGTAGATTCAACTTAATAATACTTTTGAAAAAAATGTGAAATTCCTACTGTGATGAGGAATGGCTTAAAAGTATGTAACAGTCACACAGGAAAACATTACGTAGCGCTGACTCCATCACTGGGTCAGTCATGGGAGGAGTGATCACCCTTCGGTTGCCCGGGTCTAGATGAGGGATGTGGTGACAAGACAGATGATAAACAGCATCAGAGCTGCCTGTGGACCAGAACAGGGGGTGGGGCTCCCTCCCCTCCATGCCCGGGTCTCCCTCCATCACCACCTCCCCAGAGGAGAGGAGACCTGACCCATTGCCGCTCCCTGTCTCTACCACAGTCCCAAGCAAGCAGAAGGGCCAGAGCCCCACACTCACCAACAGACAGCCTGCCTGCTGCATCTCGGGACTGGGCGTTATCCTGTCAGCTTCTCTTCCTGCCAAGGGACCAGAATGGAAAGTGAATCTCCATTGGTCAGCCTGTTGTTGTGTGCATGGTCCAGAGCCCCAGACCCTCTTGGGGGACATAAGCACCAGAAAAGGGCCTTGAGAAAGCAAGGCACTGACCCAGGAGTCACAAACCCACAAACCCTACAGTTTCTGGGGGGACACAGGGGGTTCTGCCTTCCCACCTACTCCTGTGCTGTGTCCCCCAGGTGGGCACAGACTCAGCACATCTGGGCTCTGCTGATGGCACCCAGACTCTGGTGTGATGCTAAGGGAAACTGAGTACCCCTGCCTGACACCCCCCATGCCCCAGGGCTGCAGAGTGAGGGTGTCTCAAACAGTAAGGACAGGGCCAGCGCTGCCGACCAGCCTTAGGCCAGCTCTCAGCAGGCCAGTCTCCCTCCTACATTCAGCCTAGAGCCCTCAGGAGAGAAAGGGAGTCAGGGAAAACAGCATAGGGCAAACCGAGGACCACGTCCACCCTGGGCCTTGTTGTGGGGCGGAAGCAGTTACTGAGGGTCTGATGCTGCCCGATGCTGGAGAAACCGATCACCTTGTGCCAGCACTCATCAGAGAGACCGAGGAGAGAAGAGACAACCACTGAGTGGTGGGGAGGGCCCCCTTGCCGCACCTCCCTTCCCAGGGACAGGGCGCAGGGTGGGGGCGCAGACACTGAACAAAGAGCCCCGGGCCTGGGACTGCAAGCGGGACACTCTGAGTCTGGAGAACCCTCAGGGAGGAGACGAGAAGGGAGAAAATGAAGTAAAATGAAACCCATGTAACATCTCTGTGCAGTGCTACTGAACCACCCTCTTCTCCTGCCTCCTCCCACCAGACTCGGCCAGGGGGAAGAGGGGACCGTCAGCTGAGTTGGGGGCCCGATGTGATCATGGTTTTGTACAGGTGAGGTGGGAGGGGTTTCCTGGGGAACAAGATCAGAGACAAACCAGGAGGAAAAGGAGGATTGGGGAGAGGGAGGAGGGAGCCAGCACCTCCTCCTTCCCTTCTAGAAACTCACCGTTAAAGAAGTACCATACCACACATCCGACTAGGACAATGGTGATTCCAGATACAATTCTAATCACCAGCCTTGAAGTGCCTGAGGAGGGAGAGGGAGTTCCTAGCTCTCCAGGAACTGGGGCCTCCCCATGGGCCAGGGTACCTGATTCCTGGTCCACACACTTGATATTGCTCCAGGGGTTACAGTGCGTGACCATGACCTTCCCATCAGGGCACCTGGGTACAGACACAGGGATGATGTAGGGGACCCATCAGGGACAGCTGGCTGGATGAGGAGAAAGAGGGGGCAGCCTCCCATCCTGGATCCCCTGACAAGACAGTGGAGGGGGGACAGGCTCTTGCTGTCTGCAGGGGAGGGTCCCCTCACTCCCCCTCACTGGGTGGGAGAAGGATCCAGGATTGTGTACTGCAGCCCCCAGACTCCTACTGAGTGTTCAGAGCTGTCCTTCAGGAACTCAGCTTCCTCTGCAAGGCCCGCCTGGCCTCCCTGGGCTGCATGCAAAGCTCCGTGACAGGGGGAGGGTGCCTCATCCAGGTCAAGATCAGAAGAGTTTGGGCACAAGTTTGACTCATCCTCCAGTCAAACTTGACTATGAGGCCCTCTCATCCACCTGTTGACTCTTCCTACCAATCTCAGCCAACACTGGAGCATCAGAGGATAGTGAATTACTACTGGCCCCTGAGTCCCCCAGTAGGAAAGATTCAGGTGCTACTGGAGAACAAGGGGCTGGGTGTGAGGCCTGTCAAGTTGGGTCCAGTTTTATAGGAACCTTGAAGGAGCACACACGTGGCCTCATCATGACTTCTGTCTGCTGTCAGCACTTCCGTCTTTCTAGGCCCTTCCCGAGGAGATGTGGGAAGGGGCCACTGAGAAAGCCGTGCAGGACAAACAGGTGGTGACCCCACAGGCACAAGGGAGCTCTGAGAGGTGGGAGGGGCTTCACGGAAGCAGGGGAGAGAAATGGATACAAGGAAACTGGGGTCTCCTGTGGGTTGGAAGCCCCCAGGCTCCTGTGTCTCACCTGGTGCTGCATTTTTGACAGAATTCAGGTGCATCTTCTCCACGGAAAGTGCCAGGTTTGCACTGACACTCAGTGTCCTTGGTGGGGGTACAGTGATTTTTTTCTGCTTCTCCTAGAGACCAAAGATAAGGTTTTGAGGGTGTGTTTCCCTCATATGTCTCTCACCCCTTCTTCACCACCCAGATCTCCATCCACTCACTTCAAGAAGTAATTCGGAGGGCTTCCTGGCTGGTCCAGTGGTTAAGAATCCGCCTGTCAAAGCAGGGGACACAGGTTGCATCCCTGGCCTGGGAAGACCCCACATGTTGCGGGGCAGCTAAGCCTGTGAGCCACAGCTACTGCTCCTGTGCTCTAGGGCCTGTGCACCACGATGAGAAGCAGCAAGGAGCAGACCCCTCACCACAACTAGAGAAAGCCCTTGTTCCGCAACAAAGACCCAGAACAGCCAAAAATAAATGCATTAATCTTTTTTTAAGTAATTTTGGGGTCATTTTCTGTGGCAACACACATAGACCATCCATAGAACAGCCACTGTTCACGTGTCACCAACAGAGGCATACAAAAGGGACTGGGCATCATTACGGATTGCATCCAGGTTGGGAAGAAAAAAGTTTTAGATCACAAATGAGGAGCAAGAAGTGGGGTGGGGTGAGGTGTAATCTGAGACGCTGTGGATGGAGAGGAACCCTTGGGTGTTGTCCCAACGGGTGATGCCCTGCTGGAGAGGCAGAGGGACCTCAGGTCATGAAGGCTGAGAGAGGCTGAGACCCCAGAGCGAGGGCATGGCGCCCACAGGAGCCTGGCCCAGGATCAGACACATCACACAGCTCAAACCCAGCCCTGCCCCACTCCCCCAGGCCTTCTGCACTGTTACCATCCAGCCCCCTCCATCAAGGGACACAGTATTCCCCTCTTTCCAGCTGATGTTCTGAAGGACTTCCCTACCAGCTGGCATGCGTTATGCAAATAACTTCTGTTTTCATTTATTTTACTGACCTAAGACAAGCTGAAGACCTAGCTGGGCTGGAAATCAGGTTTCTGACTCCTCGTCCCTTTTAAATCCCATCTCATCACCCAGCACCCTAACCGCAGGCACAGGGGACCACAGGTTCTGGACCTGATTTGCAAGTCATGCAAGGTAGGCAAGAAGGGAGGGTGTTTGAATGATTGGTGTAGTCTGTCCCATCGGTGCACGGGGCACAACCTCCACTGGCTTCTTCCATATAGAATCCTGGGAAGGAAGGGAAAAGCTGGTGAGTAAACCCCACAGGATTCCCCGAGGCTGGCAGTGTGGCTGGGGAGGCCTCTTTTGGCCATCTGTGGAATCCACAAGGGGAGCTCTCCTCAACCGGGCTTTCATCTTTTGATTCTTCATCTAACACATACCCTAGACATACCCTAGACCAGTACTGCCAACAGAAATATATTACAAGCCACACGATCCAAGTCACATTCACAGCTGGCACATTAAACAGTGAAAAGAAAGGTCAGGGGCTTTCCTGGTGGCTCAGAGGGAAAGAATCTGCCTGCCTATGCAGAATACATGGGTTCGATCCCTGGTCTGGGAAGATCCCACATGCTGCGGAGCAGCTGAGCCCGGGTGTCACAAATCCTGAGCCTGTGCTCTGCAGCTCGGGAGCCACAACTACCGAGCACACCTGCTGTGACTCCTGAAGCCCATGCGCCTGAGAGCCTCTGCTCGGCAACAAGAGAAGCCTCCCCAGGGAGAAGCTCAAGCACCGCAACTGGAGAGGAGGCCACACTCTCCACAACTAGAGAGAGCCCATGCAGCAGCAAAGCCTCAGCACAGCCAAAATAAACGCATAGACATGGAGACAAGGGTTGGAGACCAGTCTTAGAATCTACCTGGTAGACATAACTTCTGTTGGAGGCTCCCTTCCAGTGGGGCTGATGACTGCTGGGGAATTTCATCCTTCCTTACAGACATGGCTGAAGCAGGTTTGACCTATGGGGACAAAGCAGGGACAGGCATGAGTGGCTTCCACACTCTCACCCCTTCTAGGATCCACCCCACATTTCCTTGACCACTACCTGCAAAATGAAACAGAACTGGGACCTTTCTTCCCAGCTCTAAACTCTCATTTCTTTTGTTTGTCCTTTGGCCTTTTGTGCTAGCAAGTAACTTTCACTTAAGGTTTTTCCCCCTCTATTCTTTCCTCTTAAAGTATGTTTATTCCAGAAAGTATGTGCTCAGATGTGTCCAACTCTTTGTGACCCCCATGGACTGTAGCCCATCAGGCTCCTCTGTCCATGGGATTCTCCCAGGAAGAATTTTGGAGTGAGTTGTCCATTTCCTCCTCCAGGGGATCTTTCTGACCCAGGGATCAAACTTCAGTCTCTTGCATCTCCTGTGTTGGCAGGCTGGTTCTTTACCACCAGCACCACCTGGGAAGCCCAGAAAGTATAGGCAAGGAAATTATTTTTTATAAGAATACAGAAACCACAGAGATCCCCTTGATTAGAGAAGACATCCAGTATTTTGTGTCTTGACTTCTTCTATTTGACCACATGTGTGAATACTCTCACGCTCTCTCTCTCTCTCTTTCTCACATGTGCATGCACACACACACACAGTTTCACAAATGAGGGTTCTGCCATGCATACAATTTTTCATAATCAGGATATAGGATCACATACTGAGCAACGAACTTGTGGCTTTAATCCAACAAGCTGTCCCCAAAAGGAAGCTGTCAGTGTTCCACAAAATACCAGAATCACATGGAGAAAGAAGAAACAGACAGGGTTTTCAGCCAAGTCTCTGTGCTAAAAATGACACAATGGGGCCAGTCTGAAATCACTGGAGTCTGAGGATTCGACCAGGATTAATGTGTTGATGATAGTGTTCTGATATTCAGGATTGTATCATCATTTGGGGGGAGACTGTCCTCATTTGTGGGAAATATACATTCAAGTGTCTAGTCATGGGATCTGTCATGTCAGCAGCTATGTTTCAGATGATACAGGAAACAAAGGGTTTTGTATAGTTTTGTAACTTTAATCTGGGAGTGATTTAAAGTAGAAAGTGACATTAAGAGGGAAAAAAAAAGAAAGAAAAACAAAGTTAAAATGGAAACAGCTTATGTTGAGCCCAGTTCAACTGCCTGGATCTAAACAAGATAAAATGCAACCTGTTAAATATTTGGGGACAGCTAAGCTCACATGTGTCCCCTAATCATCCCTTCTGCAGTCTGGGCCTCGTCTGAGTCACCCCAAATTGGTGGACTCTCCTTTCCCTGCCCTCACAATCCTGTGCCTTCCTTTCTTCCCTGGTTCTCCTCTCACAGGCTCTCTCCCTCAATGTTTTGTTACGAACAGTTTCAGACATCCAACAAAGTTGTAAGATTCATTCACTAAATGCATATATGCTCATCACCTAAGTTCTGTAACTTAGGTGTATCACATACTTCTTTCTCTATCCACCCCGCTCTGTCCATTCTCCTAAGTGTCTTATTTTTATGATGAAATTCACATCTGCAACTCTTAATACATTGGCATTATGTCAGTAACTCGAGCTCAATATTTCTTTACAGTTTATTTCAATGTTAAGATTTCCAAAGAAGGAAGCGCACAATCTTAAGGGTACCATTCAAAGAGCTTTTTGTTTTTTTGTTTTTAATGCATACAGTTGGGAAATCCAAACCCTCTATCTAGATCATGGAAATTAGCTTGCTCCAAAACATTCCCTCATGCCCCTTCCTCAGTTATCCTAATCTCTGCTGTGACTCCAAGAGGGAGTGGCCTTCATCATATGGAGGAAGGGCCCTTCTACCCTGATAAAATGAGACTTTTCTCAGACAGTAAAGAATCTGCCTGCAACACAGGAGACCCAGGTGCAATCCCTATGTCAGGAAGATCCCCTGGAGAAGGAAATGGCAATCCACTCCAGTATTCTTGCCTAGAGAATTCCATGGACAGAGGAGCCTGGCAGGCTACAGTCCATGGGGTCACAAACTGTTGGGCACGATTGAGCAACTCTCACCTTTTCATTACAGGGGGTTAAGTGTCAGTTCAAATTATTTTTCTGCATCTGTAAAGCTGTTTATTTTTTCTATATAGTTTTTCTCCGTTACACTGGTTTGTGTGTGTGTTTAACTTTTTAATTAGAGGATAGTTACTTTATTGTGATGTTTTCTGCCGTAGTTTTTAAAGATCTATTCATTTATTTTGGCTGTGCTGGGTCTTTGTTGCTGCACGCAGGCTTTCTCTAGTTGTGGCAAGTGGAGGATACTCTTGATTTTCCCGTGTGGGCTTTTCGTTGCAGTGGCTCCTCTTGTTGTGGAGCATAGACTCCAGGCGCACAAGCCTCAGGAGTGGCAGCCTGGGGGCTCAGTAGCTGTAGCACGTGGGCTCAGTGGCTCCAAGGCCTGTGGGATCCTCCCAGACCAGGGCATGAACGGGTATCTCTCACACTGCAAAAGTTTCTTAACCACTGGACCACCAGGGAAGCCTCCACACTGTTAATACAGTGAAACACACTGATTGATTTTCAGATGTGAACCCAACACTTATTCCTGAGATTAACCCCATTTGGTCATGGTATGTTTTCTTCTTTCAATCTTCCTGAATTCAGTTTACTATTTGCTTTGTGAAGGAATTTTGCCTCTGTTTTTAGGAAGGGTATTTAAAAGTATTTTTTCTATTTAGTATTTTTAGTATTTTTTCTTCTTTTCAAATGTTTCCATTAGGTTTAGGTATTAGGGTTATGTTGGCCTTAGAAGAGCTAGTGAAGAACTCCTGTTGTCCTGAAAGAATTTGTGTAAAGATTTTTGTTAGTCCTTTTATTGTCTGTATTTTTGTGGCCTCCCCTGTGACCTAACCTGGGGTCTCCTGGTTGTGCACTCCCAGTCTCAGCAATCTCATGGATCCTTGAAACAATCTACTGGAATGGAAGAATCAAAACCATGGCACTACGGTGCCCCACGTTTACTTCTTAGACTGGCACAGTGTTACAGTTCAGTGTGCAAGGGTGCAGGGAAATAGGGCACTCTTGTGGACTCCTGGTGTGAGTTAAAATGGCCCAGTCTTCTTTGGGAGAACAGTTTGTCATTATCTAGACAAAAGTGTAAAATTATCTAACCCACTGACCCAGCACTTCTAAGGAGTTGCCCAACAGACAATGCACATGGCTACACTGGGTACTTGACAGGCACCCAGACCCAGTCAGGTGTTCAACATGAGTCCCTATTACAAACGCGATACTTTAAAAACTAATTCTATACTTCTTGTGAATACAAAATGCTGCTTCTTTCCAGATTTTTGGTACTAATTTGTTCAATGAAAGATGCATATTTTCACGATTCCTGTAACTTTGTCAGACCCTTAATGTTTTTTTCTTTGCACCTGTAAGCAACTTTGAAAAGAGCTTCAATGCAAGAAAGCAGTGCCGAGTGTGCACATTTTTCCTCACTGTGAGTTTCTTAAAAATGCTCACTCAGGGGCGGGGAAGCCTGGTGGGCTGCCGTCTATGGGGTCGCACAGAGTTGGACACGAGTGAAGTGACTTAGCAGCAGCAGCAGCAGTGGTGAACCACACCCAGAGCCTCCAACTCCCCTCTGAAAGAAAGTGGTGAGAATCTGACCCAAGCTGAGTTAATTGATGGTTTCTATTCATAAAGTGCAAGGAGCTGGAAGCAAGTTTGAAGTTGTTCTTTCAGAGAAAAGGAAATGTAAGGGTGCTTAAGGCAGTGGTGGGGGGAAGGTGGGGCCTACACTTGATGATCTTACAAAGGACACGGGTTCGAAGATAAATGCAGTGCAAAATAGAAAAAGAGAGAGAGAGAAAAGAGTGAGGAGGGTCGGCAGAGGGAAAAGGGAAGGGAAAGGAAAGAAATGACGATCTGATGCTCGCTGGGCCTGGGCCAATCCAGAGGTCAGGCGCTCCAAGGAGCCAGCTCTTGTGGGCAGCGAGTAGATGCCAGGGATCCGCGCTCCTCTAGCGCCCCCCTCCCCACCAACACGCCGCGTATTGGACTCTGCCCGGCGGGTCCTGCCGGATTTGCCCAGCCAGGTGCCCCTGGGCCTTTCCGGGCCACAAGCATGTCTTTTTGAGCCAGGACTCGCGGCGGGATCTCACCAACAGCAAGACACCCAAGACGGCGAAGCTGAGAGCCCAGGGGCCCCGAAGTCGAGGTCTGGGGTCCTGGGTGTACCCTACGCGGGAGCTCGAGGCTGCCGCTGTCCTCTGTCCCCGCTGCCCGGTGCGGTCGGGGAGCGTTCGCTGTTCACGTTGCCGCGGGGTGACAGCCTCCAGAGCCATCAGAAATGACCGCCCCTGCGAGGTGCGCGGAGCGGAGCTCTGCTGTTTAATCCGTCTGCCTCGACGTTTACACCACCCCGCCCTGATTGCGCCACCCGCGCTAGCGAATAAGCCAGTGCTTGCTGATGTAATCATTACCACTTCCAGCCAACTGAGGAGCCAAGACTCTACCCAAGGGGAAATTCTGCCAGCGAATACCCTGCGGTTTTTCATTCAGCGCCAGCCAGGTCTGTGCCTTTGGGAGGCGGGGACAGGGCACCTCCCACGTGCTTTGTTGTCATGTGGCTGGTGAGACTCAGAATCTGCGTTCCAGGCAGGTCCTAACTACCTCTCTGCCTTTGCAGGTCAAATGCCCACGGGTTGAAAAAATGA
>NC_030828.1:22829419-22867202 GCF_001704415.2 Capra hircus
CGCAGGGCATGGCAGCAGCACTGCTGCTGCTGTGGGAGGAGACCGTGTGCACGGACGCGAGGGAGACGGGCCATGTTCTGACCACTCAGGTGGCAGGCGAGCGCCAAGGTCACGTTCTCTGCTGCTGAGGGCTCCTCTCCCGGCGCGACCTCTGGAGACCTGCTGACCCTCCACTCCTAGGGAGTGGCCTCCGTGCCCCATGGACCAGGCCGGCGTGTACTCACCACAAAGCTCAGCAGGAGTAAGTCCTGACTGTAGCACAATCCAGCCTCTGTGTTCCCGCCACACTGCTTGGTCCCAAGAGCACAGGAGGAAGCGTGCCAACACAAACTGTGGTTAGTCGTGCAATATCACACGGGGCACGAGGACACACACACACCTGCAGCGCCCACTCCTACTGAGGGTGGGGAAACTTCTAGAGGGTGGATGAGCTGGAGAGAGCAAGCCTGGGGCTGCCACGTGGGGGTCCCTGCCACCCGGAGGGGGGCGGGACGGTCACACTAGAGCATCAACGGCACATTCGATGACAGAAACGCCGACATGGGGACAGCTACTCCACAGCTACTCAGCTATTCACAGAGCTCCAGATCACATATTCAACACAGTCTATTGTCACCCAGTTTTGCACTTACCTCATTCCCTCAGCTGCCAGCTTTATGGGAAGAGGTACGAGATGACAAGACCACCATCGAAAGTGAAACCTCGAGCCCCACCTCTCTGCGGTCCCTTCAGCTGGACCGGCTGCAGATGGGGCGCTGCGCACCACCAGCCACGAGGACGTGAGGGACACCCGCAAGTGAGGAGCCTGCGCGCCTTTGTCGTCAGTTTCAGGAGCCCTGTGCCTCTTGTCTTGAAAGTGATGGAAGGATAATTTTAAAGGAATCCCAGTGGATTCGGTGCCTGTGTTTAGGGATGTGTGTGTGTGTGTGTGTGTGTGTGTGTGTGTGTGTGTTTTGGTAGGCAGGTTTCTCTAGATCTGGCGTTAAGGTAGACGTCTTACTCTGTGTGTGTGTGTTCGTGTGCGCGTGTGCACAAGTGGGTTTTTCTTTGCTCTGTTGCTACACCATGGCTAAATTCTAGGATGTTCTGGTGGCTTCCCAGAGAACAATTCAAAGTACGAGGATTTTCTGACCACAGTGGGTAATCTCAGCTCTGTCAGTCAACCAGAGACAACATTGACTACAGGGAAAATGCCTTATCGATAAAACGTGAAAAAATATTTTAGTATTCCAGAAAAAATATCACTTGAATATAGTTTAACATTTATGGCATTATAGATGTGAGAATCAGTTTGTTTCTCAAAACTATTTTCTTTCTATTAAGCCCCAATTTGTCTCAAAGGTATTCTTTTAATTGCTAAATTTATGCAGCCAATGCTTCCACTTTCAGAGAATTTTTGAGGGTTGGTGAATCTCAGATTTTCACGTTCTGTGGAAACTCCCAGGGAGAGCACTGTGGGCTCACCAGGTGCTGGACGTGCTCGGTGAGGAGTGGAGGCCAAGACCACCGCGTCCCCGTTGGTCATCGCAGTGTCCTGGCGTGCTGGGGACTCCCCTCGGGCATCGTGTACCTCCTGCTCTAAATGCTGTCTTTCCTCTTCCCCTTGGTGGACACTGTCATGCGCCAGCTCGCAGGGGAAGCCGAGTCAGCAGGTCTGCTGAGCTGTGTGCGTCCTGAAGCCTCCCCGTGGGGCTCGTCCCCAGCTCCAGGATCTGAGCTGAGCAGCGCTGCAGGAGGTAGGGCACGGTGTTGGTGAAGGGGGAGCCCAGCGAAACTCTCGTAGGAGGTG
Source organism: Capra hircus (assembly GCF_001704415.2). Classification (NCBI taxonomy): domain Eukaryota; kingdom Metazoa; phylum Chordata; class Mammalia; order Artiodactyla; family Bovidae; genus Capra; species Capra hircus. The sequence goes on from NC_030828.1 coordinate 22,831,209, forward strand.
CTGGGCTGTGCGGACGGTCCAGTCTCAGAAAACAAGGGCCACACCTGTTGTCTGGGTGGTGCCACGTGTGGAGCATTTGATGGGAAGAAGCTCACACAGCCATCTTGTTAGGAAAGACAGCTTGACCGTGGTGGCTCATATCCTGCTTTAAAGTGCCCGTGGTCAGCCACAGAGGGGTGTGGCTTTCTCTTGGGCGTATCTGTTCCCCATAGAATTCACTGTACTTCCGAATGTCTTTCTCCTGTGACTCTAATTTTAAGGTGAGGAAGCATGCCACGTCAGTTTACTGCTAAGCAAGTGTTTTAATGAATTGCACTTGGGGACTCCAATTTCATCCTCGAGGGGGCAGAGGCGGTCCTAGCTAAGTAGCCCCACAGGGCAGGCTGAGCAGGGTCATTGCAGCCAGAACAGGCAGCCCCCCAGGCTCGTCTATGAAGCTGTCTCTGTAAAGAAGGTTTCAGCTGAGAGTGAGCCTGTTGACAGCCAGAGTGATGCGATATCTTATAGCCGAGGAAGGAAATACACCCCAGCAGAAGCCAGGCGAGTCTTCCATTTGCTTCTGGATGGTGGTTGTGGTTGAGACGCAAACTCCAGGCATGTGGTACATGCTCGTTCCCCTGGGATACGGGAATTTTAAAAGTTTGCCTTTTTTTAAAAACTCTCTTTGAGCGATTATGGGGTCTCCCTGGTAGCTCAGATGGTAAAGCATCTGCCTGCAATGTGGGAAATCTGGGTTTGATCCCTGGGAGATCCAAGATCCCCTGGAGAAGGAAATGGTAACCCACTCTAGTACTCTTGCCTGGAAAATTCCACGGAGGGAGGAGCCTGCTAGGCTACAGTCCATGGGGTCGCCAAAAGTTGGACGTGACTGAGCGAAAACACTTCCACTTTCACTTTTTGAGCTATTAAGATACATGTTGTGTTTTCTGGTATAATTATTCCCAGAAAATAGAGTATTTACTATTCTAGGAAACCTAAGGCTGAAGTAAAGGAACAGTTACTTGAAATTTGATGTGAAGCATTTCGAGCTTTAGCCATACATAGACTTCACAGTCTTAAGTGAAGTCTGATGCTATTTGAGTGTATTGAAAAGCCACTGTGTATCTTCAGGGAATTCCCTAGCAGTCCAGTAGCTAGAACTCCGCACTTCCACTGCAGGAGGCCTGGGGTTTGATTCCTGGTTGGAGAACTAGGGTCCTGCAAGCCACACAGTGGCCTAGTCAAAAAAGAATAACCAGGATCTTAATTTAGCACATAGCTAGTTAGCTGAACAGCAGTGGCAGGAGAGAAACAGGCCCCGTCCAGCCCTCTCCTTGCTTGCTGTGTTGCAGCGTTCTGTGCTGAAAGTCTGTGTTGCTCTTTGCGCGTCTGCTGTGAAATGGTGTGCATTCCTGAAGCTCTCTCAGGGACAGATTCCTCTGCTCAGATCTCGGTGTGGTTTCCTCTTCTACGTATCTGTCCTCACTGTTTAGAAAGGGAAGAGTGGATGTTTTTCCTTGACTACCCTCCTCCCTTGGATGTGCAGACTTCTGAATCCTTTAAGGTTGGCAATAATACTTTCATCGGGAAGGAGGTGATTCTGTAAGGAATTGCGGGGATAAGTCAGCATTTCATGACTCAGGGGTTCTTTGTAATATGTCTGAACTCTCATTAAGTAGATGGTTTAGAAGATTAAAGGGAAATGGTGAGATACATACTCTTTCACTTTTCAAATTTCTAAAGAAAATAAATACTTAGGTTAACTTGTTTTATACCCGTGTGTAGTAGTGATTCTTGAATTTTGAATGTTTCCGTACTTGCAGGCATGAGTTGCTGGAGGAAGCCGGGAGACAAGGCGGGCCTTGGCACAGTGGGAGGGGCCAACTGTTGTGGTCTGGCTGGAGGTGTGTAGGCGCCCCACCCCCACCGGCACCCGCACCCCCGTCCTGGGCTGGGTGTGTCAGTCCCTCCACAGCCAGGCATAACCTCCTGCCTCCTGTCTCCTGTCCCCAGCTCTGGGCCGGGATCCCGGCCTGGTAGGTGGCTGCTTGCCAGCCAACGTGAAGAGCGGCGCCATCATGTCCACCCTGTCGCCCTGTTGGACACGGAGATCCAGCGTGAGAACGGGGTCAGCAACCCGCTGCACCAGCTGAAGCTGCGGATGGTGATCCAGGAGAGCATGTCCCTGACCCGCCGCTCCGCCCCGTCCAGAACTGTATGCCTCCCTCCTTCCCTACGGAGAGTTCGGCCTGGTTTGTATCGCTTCCGGGGTTCTGCATACAGACATCCACTGTTCCAGCTTAAAGTTCTAGCATTCAAAACCATGACAGCTTTTCATTTGCAGCAGTAGTGTTGTTAAAAGATAGATGATTGAATACTTCAGACTGATTATTTTTGTGACAGAAGGGCTGCAGTGGCATTGTTAATAGAGAAATGGGGGTTTTTGAAAACATACACAAGGGACTTTTGAAAATGTGAAAATTGAAAAAAAAAAAGAGGAAGTTTTTGAAAATGTATTAAAAGAAATGTAAATATAAATGTCAAGAAAGTGAAAGGGCAAAGGCTTAGCCCCCAGGCTGCACTGCTTTCCCTCATTTGCCTCGTCTGGCCTGTCCTCTTGGGCAGTTCCCTTTTCGGGAGCTGTAGACCCTGGGCTCTCAGGGTTTTAAGAGTCCGAACATCTGCCAGGTCCCACCAAGTCGTATCGTGCTCATCCAAGTTTCCTCCACGTGGGAAGGCCTTGAAAGTCCTGTAAGAGGGTCCTCCAAGTTGGAAAAATTAAAACGCATCTGGTGGAAATGTGGATTGTTGCCAGGAGATCAGGGCCAGCCAGCTCCTCCTTTCTCGAGTGCAGACTCAGGACACAGCTCAGTCCCCATGCTCGGTGTGTCCACTCTGGAGAGGAACCCTGGTGAGGAGACGTGACCTCCCAGATGTAGCTGCCCTGAGGAGCAGGTGGAGCCTGACTCAGGCTCATGGTTATTTTACACAAAAAGCATGAAGGCTTTCTCGTCCGTTTGTCCTCCTTGTTTCTAAGGGTGAGCGTGAGGGTGGTTCACTCACCCCGCACTGATGCACTTGTTCTCAGCGTATCTGCTCTGCTCTCTGTGCCCCAGAGGGTTCACTAGAGCCACCTTTTTAGAAATGAAGTTGCTGAGGGTTCCCCGGAGGTTTTATTAAAGTATCTCAGTAAAGGGAGCGTCTTATGAATTGAGTTTAACGGGTGGTGAACTCAAGCAGCATCCGCCCTCTGACCGTGAGGGCTTGGGGGCGGGACATCGGCAGAACCCCTGATGAACTCCTGGGGATGGGGAAGGTGGCAGGAAGGAGGGGGAGGTCTTTTCCTTGTGGGGTGTCCACAGATTGTACCTCACCCCTCACTGATGAGCACTTAGGCCGTTTCCAAACACTTGCCACTGTTCTGGAGAAAACAATCATTGCCCAGCTCCTACTCAGTTTCGTAGAGTATGTTTCTAGAATTGGAGTGTAAATATCTCCTTTATTCATTCCATCCTCTGTTCATCCACCCACCCATCCAGCCAGCCAGCCATCTGTTCATCCATCCATCCACTGACTAATTCATCCATCCATCCATCCACCCATCCATCATCCACCTGTCCACCCAGTCAGCCAGTCATCTGTACATCCATCTATCTACTCACTAATCCATTTATCCACCCATCCATCCATCCTCCATCTATCAATCCATCCGTCTATCCAACCACACATCTGTCCATGCATCTATCCAACCACCCGTCCATCCATCCACCCATCCACTCATTAATCCATCCATCCATCCATCCATCCATCTATACAAACTTCCTTCCTCCCTCCCCCGACCCCTTCCTTCCATCCTTAATTCCTCAGTAGATCTTTACATTTTTGTGCAGATTGGTATTCTATTCCTCTTAAGTTTAATCACAGGGTATTTCTATTCCCCCACCACCTTGCTCTTTTGGATTGCATCCTTTCTCCACTGCAATTTCCAGCAGTTACATGATTCTTTTGCCAACAGTAACTCTGGAGAGTTGTTAGCATCTGACTCCCTGACAGAGCTCTTCTATTATCACCATGCTTCAGCTGATACTTTTGGGTTTTCCAGGTAGGCCATCATATCATCTTTCATCAGTGGCTATTTTATTTCCCTCTTTCAGTAACCACAATTATTATTGACTTTTCTTGCCTGATAGCACATTCTAGAACTTACAGAGCATTGATAATTAACAGAGGTGATCACAACATCCTTGACTTGTCCCTGACTTTGATGAGACCACTTGTAACACATCACTATTCAGTGTGATTTTGGCCCTTGGCTTGAAATAGATGTTTTTAAAGAGTTTTTAGCAGGAAGATGTTCAGTTCTATCCAATGAAGTGGGCGACAGAGGATGAGATGGTCAGGTGGCATCACAGACTCAATGGACGTGAGTTTGAGCAAACTCCAGGAGATAGGGAAGGACAGGGAAGCCTGGGGTGCTGTAGTTCATGGTGGAGTAGATTGTAGGAGGCCATGATTCTCCTGCCCTGGCCTGTAACTGCCCCCTTTGCCACACTACATTGCAACATTTCCCATTAAGAGGCACAGCGTATTTCTGCACCTTCTGGGTTGGCCTTGTGACTTGGCTTGGCCAACAGAAAGAGGCAAAGTGACAAGCTTCACAGGGCCTTGAGAGCTTTGCTCTCTGGCCACTTCCCTGTGAACAAGCCCCAGCCAGCCTGCTGGAGGACAAGACTCCCATCCTCACCCCTGCCAACAGCCAGCTTGTCCATCGGGAACCATGGCTACCCTTGAGCAGCCAAGCTCAGCTGACCCACCAGCTGACTGTAGATGCAGGACTGTCCCCACTGGAGATCGACCACACATCTGGCCCCGGTCAGCTCCCCGACCCACAGCCAGAAGAGGGATAATGGGTGGCTGTTTGCAGCCACTAAGTTCTGGGTGGTTCACTGTGCAACAGTAGATAATCACACAATGGCTGTTCTCTTTTGGCCTGCTGAACATGAACTGATGTTTACTGTTGTGTCTTGGAAATCACAGAATGAGCCTGTATGTGCGATTGGGCCCAATTTTTTGACATGCTGCCGAGTTGCCAAAAACTCAGCAAATGTGACCAGGCACTCTTTATCAGAATTGGCTGAGACTTTCTAAAATCGAAGGCTCATTTTGTCTTATTGCTTCAAAAAATGCTGCTACTGGGATTTCCCTGATGCTCCAGTGGCTAAGACCCCATGCGCCCAATGCAGAGGGCCTGGGTTTGACCCCTGCTCAGGGAATTAGATCCCACAGGCCACAACTAAAGATCCCACGTGCTGTGACTAAAAGATCCAGCACGATGCAGCTAAGACCCAGCATGGCCCAATAAATAAGTGTTTAGAAACTGGTGCTGGAGTCAACTTGTGGGAGAGGATGGGGTGTGGTCCCTGGGTTGCCCAGGATGCTGGGATACCAACAGATTAAAAAAAAAAAAAAAACTGAACTGTAATATTACCATTTCACAACACTTAATAAATGAATGGATCCAGGCAATAAAACTCAATGGCTGCTAGCACCACAAAAAGAGAAAAGCAAATGATCTATGCTTCCTGATGAAAAGCAGAAACAACCTACAAAATGTAGTCTCACCAAAAGAAGACTGGATCTAATCTAGCCTCTAGACCTGAAGGCCAGTTGATAGGAAGGAAAGGAAAGTTATGACCAATCTGGATAGTATATTCAAAAGCAGAGACATTACTTTGCCGACTAAGGTCCGTCTAGTCAGGGCTATGGTTTTTCTTGTGGTCATGTATGGATGTGAGAGTTGGACTGTGAAGAAGGCTGAGCGCCGAAGAATTGATGCTTTTGAACTGTGGTGTTGGAGAAGACTCTTGAGAGTCCCTTGGACTGCAAGGAGATCCAACCAGTCCATTCTGATGGAGATCAACACTGGGATTTCTTTAGAAGGAATGATGCTGAAGCTGAAGCTCCAGTACTTTGGTCACCTCATGCGAAGCGTTGACTCTTTGGAAAAGACTCTGATGCTGGGAGGGATTGGGGGCAGGAGGAGAAGGGATCGACCGAGGATGAGATGGCTGGATGGCATCACGGACTCGATGGACGTGAGTCTGAGTGAACTCTGGGAGATGGTGATGGACAGAGAGGCCTGGCGTGCTGAGATTCATGGGGTCGCAAAGAGTCGGACACGACTGAGCGACTGAACTGAACTGAACTGAACAGAAAGGCAATCAGTAGAAAAATCTAGGCTCCCTAGATCAGAGGGTTTTTCCAACATATCGCGAGGGAAAGTTTTGTTTTTGTTTTTAACAGACAAGGTACTTACAGATTACAAAAACCTTAAAAGATATATAAAAAATAAAATCATGCTATAGTGTTTCAGGATGAACACTTGGATGATAAAACTATGGAGAAGAGTAAGGAAGAGCGATCATAAAATCTTAAGAGCAACAGGCAGAATGGTTACTTTTTGGGTGGGGAGGGCCTATGATTGAGGTGACAGACTGGGGGCTCTGGTGTGGCTAGCAAGGGCCACTTTGGTTTGTAATAATTTATTAGGGTGAACACATATTACTTGTTTTTGTGCAATATTTAACATTGTTAAAATTAAGGTTAAATCAATCACTTCATAGTAAGCTTATATCACAAAACATGTCACCTATTATACAACACTTGGCATTTTCTACTGTTCCTTGACAAGGTACATAGAGACATATTTTTTAAATGTGTTTTCTAGTGATTATGAAGCATTTCACAGGAAAGGCCATTCAATGTTATTTTCCATAAGCCTTTCCACGCAGCTGTGAGAGGTAACGTTTTTAATGGCTGCCTTGCAAAATCCATCCACGTGTGCTTGACCAGTGTGCCTGTTTGACTTGTTTCTGAGTGCTTGCTATGATGGAACAGACTTACAGAAACACCTGAATACATTTTTTTTTCATTTGGGCCATTTCTTTGTAGCAAGTCTTTCAAAAGTTATGTAGTCTAAGAGTTTGGACTGTTTTCTGTGTTCTGGGAACGCTGCACCACTTTTTCAAGTTGTTGCAGCTGTGATCTTACTTATTATTTATTTATTTACTGGTCGCACCGCTCGGCGATCTTCGTTCGTTCCCTGACCAGGGATGGAACCCGTGGCCCCTGCAGCGGAAGCACAGCCTTAACCACCAGACAACCAGCGAATTCTGCAGTTGAAATCTTTAGAAGCCTCTTACTCCCTGCCCTAAAGCCCTCAGTGTCCCCTGGCCTGCCTATGCAGGCTCAGCTCTTAACATTTGATTCTGGTCAATCACTTCCACCTCTCCCCGGGACCAAGCGCCACCTTTCAACTCATTTCTCAGCATAGGATCGCTGCTTCCCTCATAGCCAAGTCCCAATCTTGATCATCTGCCGAGGGCCACAGCAGCTCTAACACCAGGTCCTTCCCTAAACCTCAACTCAGTATCTGAGGCTTTGCTCTCTGCCGCCAGCCCACCCAAGGACATTAACCTGGACATCAGTGCCAGTACAGGTACCAACACCAACAGCAACGGAACGCACCTGCTGACTCCAGCTCAGGAGCGCCACCTGTCGGCGGGCACCACGGGCTCCAGAAGGCTTCTCATCTGCCCTACACCATCTCTCCTCCTGCCCTGGGACCCCAAGCGCTGCTCCTTGGTCTCCCTCCTGCCCCAGTCCCTGCTCCACCCAAGCCTCTGGGGCTGGTCCATCCTGAAACGTGAGCTCTAGTTCGCAGGATCTTGCAGGAATCAAAGAATTAGGAGTGACCAACAATTAAGTCAATGTTTACTGTGTTTCTAGAAGAAGAAAGAGAAAGTGAAGGTGGAAGAGAAGAAGGAAACGAGAAGGGGGAAAGGAGAGAAGGGGGAGATGCTAGGGCAGGAAGGAGGAACGGTGTTCTGTTCTTTCTGACTTCTTAAGCTTGCCTGAGTGTGGCCAAGCTGAGAACCTCGAGCCCTGGCATCTACTGGTGCCCACTTGCTGCGCCGCAATAACCTCTAGAGAGACCTATAAGGTGACCCCACCAAGCATCCCTCTCACACATTTCTTGACATCCACGTCCTCACCGCAACCCCAATACACACCGACATATCTCACGCTATGTAAACGTATCCCCTTGGTGCTGGCGCCCTGTACCCTAGGAGGAGACAGGTGAGAGAAGAAATCACGTCTCCCAGGGGGTCCCCTGACTCCTTCTCCTCCCTGGAGGACCCTCCCCTGGGCTTAGCTACCTGTGACGGCGACCAAGTGCAGCAGGCAGAGGCGGTTGGCCAGGATGATGAGTTCATGTCGTCCAGGTCGGGGCTGGACGTGAACAAGCCAGTGTACAGGTACTCCAGCACGGCCCGCATGCAGCTCTTGCTCGTGTAAGGAAATACCACCTGCGGGTGGGAAGGAATGGAGCAGGCTGCAGCAAGGTCCAGCTTTCGGGAAAGAGCAGCAGTTCTGAAGAACTCAGAAGGCTCTGGCCTGGACATTTGGTCTCCCGTAGACAGGCCATCACCCCCCTGCGGTCCCTGGACCTGCTCAGAATCCCTCCTTCCCCAAAGGCTAATCTCCCACACCAACAGCCTGCAATGAACCCATCTGCTGAGGACCTGTGAGCAGGGCTCCAACAGATTTAAAAGGACCTGGATTCACATTAGCATCCTTCTGGTCTGGAGGAAGCATGGAGTCCTTCCGGTCACCTGCACCCGGCCCCCTCTATCCTTCGGGGAGCAGTGCCAAGTGGGATGTGGATGAACAGAGCGAATACCAGCTGGTCTCTCTGGGCTGCTCGAAGCTACAGCTCTGGGCCTCTGGGATCTCTCCAGAGTGGGACCGACACAGCAACTGCTTTCTCATCAGCCGCCAGCCTCTCCAGGCTGCACTGGGAATTGGCTGGAACTTTACAGCTGCTTCTGTGGCTCGGAGAGTTCCCATCTCACACTTTGCACATCTCAACCCACTCGCGCTTCAGGGAGCAGAGACAACTCAAATCTCAAACTCTCCTCTTCACCTCCCAGAAGGACTCCCTTTCCAGTGTGTGCTAAGTCGCATAAGTCATGTCCAACTCTGCGCGACCCTATGGACTGTAGCCCGCCAGGCTCCTCTGTCCATGGGATTCTCCAGGTAAGAATACTGGAAAGGGGTGCCCTTCCCTCCTCCAAAGGATCTTCCTGACCCAGAAATCCCTTCTCTGGGTTAGAGGATGCTATGCTCTACCATTCTTTGTTCAGCCTTTCATTCAAGTGTTTGCTAGCACTGACTAAAGGACCAGAGCTGAGAAGGGTACTCAGCAGAAATAAAAGACCTCATCCCCATACTCAAGGGAAACCTCAGATCAGCTGGAGAAACTTGGTGTGGACCCTTGGAACTTTAAGCAGATTCACAAAGGAGGACACTGTGAACTACAAGGCTGAGGGATGGACAGTCAGTGTCACAGTTCAGAGAAGGGTAGAAAGGAGGTCAGACTTGAACTCTAGTCTTGATTTGGCTAGAACTCGCACTGACTCCTGATGTTAACTCTTAGGAATTTTTCTATCTTTTGACTATAAACCCCACTTGATCATGCTCAACTAAGAATTTAAACCAGGTCTATACTGAGGTCTCTTTTCCCCTATTGCAATAGTTTCTGAATAAAAATCTGTTCTTACTGCTTTAAGAAAAAAGTTTTTTCTAAACTACAGAGCTAGGATGTGACCATAATTCCCCATCTTGGTATATTGCAAAGTCCTTGGCTATAGGAGCCATCTCATAAACTTCTCTTGGGCCCATCACTTGGTGGTTTGGACAGAGTCAAGGCTGAAGGAAGTACCGTGAAGTGACAGATACCTTGGATGGAAAGGGAGTAAACCTCTCTCCCTCCCAGCCGTTTCCATCCTGGCCTCACCTCCCTGGTGGAACTCTCCACAAATGGCCCCCCAAACATGGCAGCCATCCAGTCACAGCTAGAAATCAACAGGGGCTTGTGGGTGCTGATGGTGCCATCATCCAGGATGAAGGTCACATCTGTTGGGTGAGAGAAGACGCATCACGTGAAGATGGGGTGAAAGAATATGGGACAACCAACCCACGGGTCGACACTGCTCCCAGATAACTGCTTCCTCCTGAAGCCACGGTCTGTGAGCACCACATGACCACAATCTCAGGCTGGGGGCTCTAGGTTTCAGGAGCAGAGCCACGGTATCTCCAGGACATCGGTGGCTGAGATGACTCAGAATGCTACTCAGACCAACCCAGACTCGGCAGAAGGCTCCTGGAGGGAACTCCCCTGCCTTTGGGACACCAGCTCCTAAGCCTGTTTCATACCTGAGAAGGTGCCTTTGGCCAAGCACTCCTTAACCCGGTTGGTCTGGCAGACATGGAAGGCGTTGGTGATCTCCTGGTTCATGAAGGCCTCACTGTTGAGGATGTTGGCCACCAACATGTGCAGATCAAAGACCTCAAGCAGCTCAGCGATGTGGGCGGTGGGCATGAGGTCTTGCTCATTCTCGTCCAGCTCCCCTGTGTACAGGTACTTGAGAACAGCCCAGAAGGGCCCTGGCTGGATGGAGTTGTCCATTTTCACCACCACCATCAGCCGGGATTTGTAAGTCAGTGGGTCTTCTGTCGTCTCTTCCTGGACGCTCACAAAAGCTCGGCTCCAGGAAGACAGCACTCGACCCCGCCCAGGCAGGTACCCTGTCCCATTGCCCTGTAAGATCCCATCGCTGGTGGATGCCCGGAGCCCACCAGGCCCAGAGCCCCCGCCCTCCTCCACGCTCTCACACACGTCAAAGCTGGCTGCCCGGAGCAGGAAGTTCCGGCCGTGGGGGTGGTGGTGGTGGTGATGGTGGGGGTGTTGATCAGGGTGACCCCGGTGGTCCTCTGAGCGGGGGCCCCCTGACCCCAAGGGTCCCCCCAGCTCCCCCTCACTCAGGTCCATGAGGAACAGGTCGTAGAACTTGGAGGAGGACATGGAGAGGTAGGTCTTGTGGGCAGAGATGCGCACCCGCTCCTGAAGCACAAGGATGACGTCTGCACACAGCCGTATGCAGGGCTTCCTGGGCAGCTCAGCTGGTAAAGACTTCCCTGCAATGCAGGAGAGTCCGCTTCAATTCCTGGGTTGGGAGGTTCCCCTGGAGAAGGGATAGGCTACCCGCTTCAGTATTCTTGGGCTTCACAAAACAAAACCTATAGTTGATACACAGAAGATCAACGTCTTTTAAAACCTGAGGATAGTTCCTTAATGTTTGATCCTGATATCTGATTTTTGTTTGTTTGCACTATGTATAATGCTCATTTGTAAGAGTGTGTGCGTTTGTGTGTGTGTGCGTGTGTGTGTGTGCATGTGTGTGTGTGAGCTGCTCGAGGAGGGAGCGGGAGTGATGGACAGTCTCCGGCTCATGGATCCGGGGCCTCCTCATGGGCCAGGGCACCTGACTCTTGGTCCTCACTCCTGACATTGCTCCAGGGGGTACAGGCCATGGCCACGAACTTCCTATCAGGGCACCTGGGTACAGACACAGGGATGACGTAGGGGACCCATCAGGGACAGCTGGCTGGATAAGGAGAAAGAAGGGGCAACCTCTTGTCCCAGGTCTCCTGAAAGTCAGTGGAGGGGGGACAGGCTCCTGCTGTCTGCAGGTCAGGATGCCCTCACTCCCCTCACTGGGCGGGAGAAGGATCCAGGCTTGTGCACTGCAGCCCCCGGGCTCCTGCTGAGTGTTCAGAGCTGTCCTTGCAGGGCCTCCGCAAGGGGCCCCTGGCCTCCCTGGGCTGCAGGGGGAGTCCTGTGAGAGGGATCTCATCCAGGTCAAGGGTCACAAGGGTGTGGACCCAAGCTGAGCTTCATCCTTCAGTCAAGCTTTAAATAGGAGGCCCTCTCGTCCTCCACCTGTTGACTCTTCCTGCCAACCTCAGCCAACACTGGAGCGTCAGAGGACAGCGAATTACTATTGACCTTCAAGTCCCCAAATAGGAAAGATTCAGGTGCTACTGGGGAACAAGGGCTGGGTGTGAGCCCAGTCAGATTGGCTCAGGGTTTTATAGGAACCTTGAAGGAGCACACACATGGCCTCATTATGGCTTCTGTCTGCCGCCAGCACCTTTGGTCTTTCTAGGCCCCTTCTTGCTTACAAAAATAATTAAAGATTATATTTAGGACTCAAGAGGTATAAAGATGAATATAACTGAGACTGAACTCTATTCAAATAGTTTTGTATCATTTCAAGATTTTTTTTAAAAAATTGGGGTATAATTGCTTTACAATATTGTATTGTTTTCTGGTGTACAATGAAATGAATCAGCTATATGTATACACATACCCCTCCCTCTTGGGCCTCCCCAATCCTCTAGGTCATCACAGAGAATGAAGCTGAATTCCCTATGCTATACAGCAGGTTCCCACTATTTATTTTACACGTGGTGGTGTATATATGTCAATTCCAATCTCCCAGTTCATCCCATCCCCCCCTCCCCACCTCCGCCCCCATCCCATGTCCAGATGTGTGTCCTCTGTATCTGTGTCTCCCCTCCTGCGCTGCAATAGGTTCATCTGTACCATTTTTCTAGATTCTACATATATATTTAAAATTTTTCATGGGCCACTGATGGGATCATGGGCCCTAACCTGTAGCCTCCTGTGCCCAGTGGAAAAGCTAGCTTGGCCTAAGGGGAAATGTGTGGAAGAGGTGTGGGGATGGACACTGCAAGGGGCAGTGTGGGACCACACAGTCGGGTGAGGAGGGGCCTCTGCAGCCTCAGAAGACCCCACCAGCAAGAGAAAGCCTGGAGGCGATGGGGCTCCATAGGAAGAGGGGAGAAAATGGGGTCCAGGGAAGCTCAGGAGTTTCCCTGGTGGCTCAGATGGTAAAGAGTCCGTCTGCCACGCAGGAGACCCAGGTTTCATCCCTGCGTTGAGAAAATCCCCTGAGAAGGGAATGATCCCCTGATCCCCTGGAGAAGGCAGTGGCTACCCACGCCAGCATTCTTGCCTGGAGAATCCCATGGATAGAGGATCCTGGCAGGCTACAGTCCACGGGGTCGCAAACAGTTGGACATGACTTAGTGACTAAACAACAACAATCAATATGAAACATTGATGGACTTTTTTTTACTTAAATACTGTCTTTGAAATTCAGAATGTACTTTTCACTTGCAACACATCTTGATTCAGAGAAGCTGTTTGAAGTGCTCCATTCCCATGAGGACCTGGTGATTACTCTATTGAACAGCACCACCTGGGCCTCTAGAACTTAGAGAGGGAAGTCCTAATTCCTGTTCTCAATGAGCTCATAGTCATTAAGAGACACAACGAGGCACAGAAAAAATACAGTGATGAGGGAAGAGCCTTCAAACAAAGCTCATGCCATTGCGCCCTGGCAGGAAAACAAGAAGAAAAATGGGTCTGACCTGTAGAGAGTCAAACAGTGACCCAAAGGATGGGGGTTCTGTGATCTGGAACTGAGCTGAAGACTTGGAAGAGCTGTCACAACCCAGGACCCCATGTTCCTAGGCTTGGCCTTCACTTCCTGGGCTTTCCTCCTTCAGATGACCTCAGTCTTCCTTGCAGGATCTGTCTCTCTTGTCTAATTCATATTTATTAATAATGAAAGATGCTCTTAAAAAAACCCAACATGTAAAACCTTTCCTTAATAATGTGTTATGATGATGACACTTCCCATCAATGATAAAAAATTAACTCTTCAATAATGATACAGCAACTAGGACACCTTCTGAAAAATAATGATGTTTCCTCCTTATGCTCTTCTTATTGGATGATTAAAAATAGGTGGATCAACGAATTAATTGTAATATATGAAACCAGAAAAGTACTGCAAAAATATGAGAAAAAACTTCTTACCACTTTGGAGAGAGGATGAACTTCTTCAGTATGACAACAAATTATAAAACTTGCCTAAAGGCTTTATAAAAATTAAGAAGAATGCCAAAGGGAAGAAATCGTGACAAAGATAAAAACAAACTAGAAAAAAGTACTCAGAACACAAATCACACTTAGAAATGTAATTTCCTTAATCTGTAAGGATTCATAATGAACCGAAAGAAGATAAACAAGAAAATAGTAGACTTAAACAACATTATAAAACAATTAGACCTAGCAGACATCTCTAGAATACTCCAGTCAACAACAAAAGACATTCTTCTCAAGTGTACATGGAACACTCCCCAGAATAAACCATATCCTAGCTCATAAAACAAATATCCACATATCTCAAAGGAGAGCCATAACAGAACCCGTGCCCTCCCGCCACAGTGGAATGGAATCAGAAATCACAGACAGGAAGGGGCTGGGGAACTTCACAGCCATGATACAATCTAAACAACACACTCTCCAATAACCAATTAGTCCAAGAAGATATCAAAAAAGAAACTGTAAAATCTTTTGAGATGAATGAAACTGAAGATACCACATACCAAAACTTACGGGATATAGCTAAAGCAGCTGAAAACTTAGAAAGAAATCTATGCCTATAAATGACTGCATTAAGGAAGAAGAAAGATCTCAAATCAATAACCTACTACTATACAGTGAGACACTAGAAAATGAAGACCATCCTAAAGGTAAAGTAAAAAAGGAAGGAAATAATACAGATTAGAACAGAAAGTAATGAAACTAAAGCTAGAAAAACAACAGAGTCCGTGCTGATGAGCCTGTGATGGGCCTTGTGGGGCCCTGGCCCTTCTGCTTGACCAGAGCTGCAGTCGAAACAGGAAACGGCCGTTCTGGTCCGATCTTCTGCCCCAGGAGGAAGTGGTGAAGGAGGGAGATCAGGTTCATGGAGGGGAAGGGAGCCAGCTGTGGTAGACTCGTTGCTCTAAGAGATGTTATGCTACTTATTACCTGTCTTGTTTTCAGTAGCTGTCAATATATTCCTGAAACCTAAAGCAGGCAGCACAGCGTGGGGGCTCCTGTGGGGGTTGAATGATTGAATAAAGGCTGCATGTATTCCACTGTGCGGGTGTTAAAGTATTTAGTAATAATCCTCCTACAACTAAAAATTTCTGATTTTTTTCAAAATTATTACATTGAATGTATTTGAAAATAAAACCATACATGTTTTCTGATGACGTTAGTGGGTGACTTTCTAGAAGAGTAGAATCTGGGTCAACCCACCAAGCATATTTTGTACTTGTAAATATACAAGTGTATTTTTACTGTAACCCAGCTACACACACACACACTTGGGCACAGGTGCATCCAGCTTTGGTTCCTAGAATTCAGTAGTTTTGATCTGATGTTGTGGGTCTTTCTTTATTTTTCCTAACTGTTAAAAAACACTTTCCTGTGACCCATTCATTTATTTTATTTCTGGCTGTGGTGGGTCTTCCCTGCTGCGCACGGGCTTGTTCCAGGTGCAGTGAGCAGGGTCCACTCTTCAGTGCAGGGCACAGGTTCCACATTGCAGGGGCTTCTCTTGTTACGGAGCGTGGGCGCTGGGCTCGCGGCCTCAGTAGGTCCAGCACTTGGGCTCATTAGTTGCCGTTCGCAGGCTCTAGAGCTCTGGCTCGGTAGTTGTGGTGCATGGGCTTAGTGGTTCCACAGCATGTGAGATCTTCCTGCAACAGGGATCAAACCTGTGTCCCCTGCATTGGCAGGCAGATTCTTATCCACTGTGCTCCCAGGGAAGTCCGAAATTAAATTTTAAGAAAAGAATGAGGTTGGATCCTAGTTTCATGTAGAAATTCTTATCATTGTGGACGCAGCCTCCTGTTTAGAGATGGTTTCAAAAAATCAAAATTGGTGCTTAACCTTCTCTTTTCACCTTCCCTGGAGACTGCTGCATGCTTTCATCTCCTTATTTGGACTACTGATAATGGTGCAAAGCGTCTCCGCATTTGCAGAATAACTATTACTTCTGTTTTCCTCATTTGAGTCACATATACCCTGGGATGGAGTGCCTGTCCTGGTGGGGTGGCTGGGAAAGGACTACTGGGGCAGAAGAGACTGTGTGGGGTGCTGGGAGTGTTCTGTGTCTTGACTGGGTGATGGCTACTCAGCTGCATACAGTTATCAAAGCTGGAGCAGATACTTAAGAAGTGAGGATTACTGCAGGGAATGGTCTATAAAAATAGAAACTATCAAAAAGAATCAAAACACAATTGTAGGGCTGAAAAGTCAAACAGCTGAAGTGAAAGATCCACACTACACGTGATTAACTATGCAGCTGACCGGTAGAAGAAAGGACCGTGAGCCTGAAGACAGGACAGAAGAACACAGGACAGACAGCCTCTGCGTGTGCCTTTCCTGAAGAAAGCACAGAGTCCCTGGTTTATCTCTTCTCCTAGAAAGGGAAACAGTTGGAGATCCCTTTGAAGAGTTTGTTGATATTATCAAACAATACAAGAAATAGCTACATTATCCACTAGCTAGAAAAGACTCATATATTCATGAGTCCATGACCAAAATACATAACTTCATATAAAAAGAAGCATGTGTGTACTCAGCCCTGCAACCTCACAGAGACCCCCCTTTTTTTTCCCCTCTCCTGGACCTTCCGCCCTAGCTCTTCTCCCTTTTCCTGGACCTTCCGCCCTAGCTCTTCTCCCTCTGAGTTCCTGGGAGGCCCCACGGTCAGGCTTCTGTCCCCTTCCCAAGCCAGGGTGCCGCGTACAGAGCTATGTCCACTCCGAGGGCTGCCCTTCCGCCCCTGCCCATTGGCCCCTCTGCCTCACCCTGGAGCCACGGGAGCACAGCCTGCTGCTTTAACCCCCCGCAGGCCTCCAGGGCCCTCTCTCCTCTCCTCCACAGTCTGCTCCTGCTCAGTTATCCCCGCCTTTCCTCCAAACCAGCACCAGATGTCCTGTGACATCTCTCAATAGGAAACTCCCATTCTCCAGCTCTGTACCTTTCCTCCTGACATTTCACTTTTCCCCCAATCTCCCCACCCCCAACTACACCTCCTGTGGGGCTGTCTCTGACAGTTAGGAAGATAACTGTGAGAAGATAGGTGCATTCCCAAGATGGCACGTATCCAGTGTTATGTTGGAGCCCTTCAACCACCCTCTCTCCCAAAAACCTCAATCACCAGCGTCCTGAGAGCCAAGAACTTGTGAATATATCTGAAAATAGATTATATTAGATTCTTGATCATGTTCTTATTAGAATATGAGGCTTCCTAGAAGAAATACAATATCTGGGTTAACCTAGAGGGGTATTTTTTTCTCCACACACACACACACACATATAAAAATGCCCATGCACTGTTTTCGTTCTTAGCAACAGTTCCTTCATTTTGGTCTGGAGATTGGGGGAGTTATGATGTCAGGGTTGCTCACAACGTACTTGTTCTGCCCCATGATGGAGAAAAGTCAGGCCCAGGACTGGAGTTGAGAAGTCAGAGGGTTTTCTGTTGGGGCCAGGACAGGGGCAGGTCTGTACAGAGCTCTTCAGAATTCTGCAGGTGAATGAGGGCAGACCCTGGCAGAGTATTCACACCTTCAGAGGGAGCATGAGATCGGCAGAGGGGGAATGTCATCACTGTAGGGAGGGAAGATCCCGTGGAAAGGAAGTGGTCCAAACAAAGCTCACCCACATCCTGTATGCCCTGGTCTGTAGCCGAAAGCAGAGACCTGCATTTCCTGGCTTCCCTGGTGGCTTAGGTGGTAAAGAATCTGCCTGCAATGCAGGAGACCTGGGTTCAATGCCTGCGTCAGGAAGATCCCCTGGAGGAGGGAAAGGCAACCTACTCCAGTATTCTTGACTGGGAAGTCCCATAGACAGAGGAGCCTGGCAGGCTATAGTCCATAGGGTCACAAAGAGTTTAGCAAGACTGCAACTAAC
The DNA here is from genome assembly GCF_001704415.2 of Capra hircus. Taxonomy (NCBI): domain Eukaryota; kingdom Metazoa; phylum Chordata; class Mammalia; order Artiodactyla; family Bovidae; genus Capra; species Capra hircus. Next base: position 22,848,940 of record NC_030828.1, read on the forward strand.
ACTATTATAGAAAATAAACACACCATTATTATACCATCAGATAATACATAAAGGTTCCTATGAGAAATCTCTCTCCAGCACTGTCCTGTCTGGCTCTTGACTGCAGCTAAGGACAGGGAGAAATCTGCCCAGGAAAAGATGCCCCAGAAAGGTGATGGGGTGACACATGACGTCACCCATACCACTCTCAACCGCCCAGGAGAAAGAGTAATGGCGGTTACAATGACTGCACCCTCCAAAGCGGATTCATTCTGGTGTCTCCTTGTGTCCTTCCTCAAAAGGGGAGGATCCCACATGTGACTGGGCTTTTGAAAGCGTAACTCCTTCACAAGAGAGGTCTGAGAGAAGCCCGCTGTTGCTGCTGCTAAGTCGCTTCAGTCGTGTCTGACTCTGTGCGACCCCATAGACGGCAGCCCACCAGGTTCCTCCGTCCCTGGGATTCTCCAGGCAAGAACACTGGAGTGGGTTGCCATTTGGTATTTGAATCTTGTTTAATGTTTTTTGATTGAAACTAAAGGGCAAGAAGAAGTACCCTTTGCTGATCTAGAGGTGACTTCCTTATCTGGAAGTTCTCTGCGTGGCATGATTCACAGGAAATCTGAAAACTTTTCCTCTAAGAGCAGGAAAAAGACAGGGAAGCCACTCTCACAGTTTTTACCCACATAGTACTACAAGTCCTAGCCAGAGGAATTAGGCAAGGAAAAGAGATCAGAGGCATCCAAACAGGAAACAAAGAAGTAAAACTGTTACTATTCTCAGATACAGGATATTATATGTAGAAAACCCTCAAGACTCCATCAAAAACTCTTAGAATAAATGAATTCAACCAAGCTACAGGATACAAAATCAGTATGAAAAAACCTATTGTATTTCTTTATATTAATAATAAACCAGCAGAAAGAGAAATTAAGGAAATAATGTCATTTACAATTGCATCAGAAAGAATAAAATTTTTAGGAATAGATTTAACCAAGGAGGTGAAAGATATGTATATTGAAAATAAGACATTGAAGAAGACACATCTGTGACAACATGGATGGGCCTTGAGGGCATTATGCCAAGTGAAATAAACAGGACAGAAAAAGCAAATACAATATAATCTCTATTATATGTGAAATCTTAAAATAAAATCAAGCTCAGAGATACAGGGAACGAATTGATAGCTGCCAGAAGTAGGAGGCAGCAGGGTGGGGTGGGAGAAATGGGTGAAGAGGATCAAAAGGCAAAAAGAAAAGGAAAAAGGACTGGATGTAAACTGAGAGTTAACAGACTCAAGAGCGTGCATGACTGCAGGCTTTAGCACAGGGACTGGGGAGGGTTTGGGGGGCTGGTTAAAATGTCTCTTGCTCTCTCTTGGTTCTCAGTGATGGTGACGAGGCTGGGGGTACACAGGACCTCCCCCAGCCCAAGTCATCAGTTCCATCCAATCTGCCTTGGGTTCTCTCTGGCAGCTCCCCTCCCCAGGACCAGCTTAGACTTCCCCCTCCCCTAGTTGGACTGTTACCAAAAGACCTGCCTCAGGCCTCAGGGGCCAAGGGACAAAGTACACTTTTTTTTTTCTTTTAATTAAAAACAAAACAAAACACGGGGATTCCCCGGTGGTCCAGTGGTTAGGACTCTGTGCTTCCACTGCAGGGACCCAAGTTTGCTCCCTGGTCAGGGAACTAAGTTCCCACATGCCATAAGGCAGCCAAAAAATAAAATGAAACAACCAAAAAACTTCCTCAGACTTCCCTGGTGGTCCAGGGGTTAAGAATCGGCTTGGCAAAGCAGGGACAGGGATTCGATCCCTGCTCCGAGAAGATTCCATATGCTTCAGGGCAGCTAAGCTCCTGCACCACAACCTCTAAAGCCTGCACTCTAGAGCCTGTACTCCACCAGAGGAGCCACGGCAACGAGAAGCCCGCTGCCGGGACCAGAGAGTAGCCCCTGCTCTCCGCAGCCAGAGGGACCAGAGAGTAGCCCCTGCTCTCCGCAGCCAGAGAAAAGCCAGTGTGCAGCAGTGAAGACCCAGCACAGCCAGAATCAATTCATTAATTAAAATGTTTTTCCAAACAAACAAAACCCCAAACTTTCCTCAGGCCACACAGGGATTTATTGACTCTGGATGATCAGAACTCAGAGCTTTCAGTGGACATGTTGGTATTCTGGTCCACAATTTAAGAAAAGAAAAAAAAATCCAATACAGGGTCTGGCTGGGGGGCACTGCTGTGACAAACAACACATAGGAAAGCTCTGCCCCACCCTGGGCCCCCACCAGGCTTCTGAGGGGGGCAACTTCCAGAACACTTCTGCCCGGCAGCCCAGGACAGAAACCCTTGTTTCCAGTCTGCAACATTCTGACAGGAAGCAGGCCTGTGGAGCAAAGTGATGAGGGACAGAAAGCAAAGGCAGAGAGGGATTTAACTCCTTTTTGAACCAGGCTCCCCTGTGAGTAGATTATTCCTTTCAGTGGAAGAGGTTTTCATAAGGGTTCCTTTCTCTCTTATGTTGCATGACTAAATCTGAAAGGTGCTGTAACAGACTTTGATGGAATCCTTTTTAAAAAAACAAACTATTTGTACTTGCCTTGCTGTCATAAGTACTCACACCCTCGTGGGACAGAGAGCCCAGCACCAGTGAAGTATGGGGGACAGACTCGGGCTTGGGGAAAGCAATATGGAGTCCGTGGGAAGAGCCCACACACATCAGAGGCCCTCTGGGAGGTGAGAGGAGGAGAAGAAGAAACTGGGAACCCTGAGGGCTGAATGCTACCTTTTAAAAAATAGATTGTATGTAAATGCCAGTATTTGTTTAGTTGTCTGCCTTGGGTCTTTGTTCTGGCAGAGGGGATCTTCCTTCCATCCTATGGGTTTCTTTCCTTGTAGTTCATGCCCTCTCTGGATGTGGAGGGCGGGACTCAGTAGTTGGGGTGTGCCAGCTCAGTAGCTTGAGGCATGTGGGATCTTAGTTCCCCCTATCAGGGATCAAACCTGAGAACCCTGCATTGGAAGGCAGATTATTAACCACTGAAGCACCTGGGAAATCCTGATTTGGTAACTTGTTGGTCCTGGCAAACTAGGGAGATGGGACAGTCCAGGATGACTTGGACCCTTCTCTGAGCCTGATGATAGGAAGTGCTGCATTGCCTCAATGTGAATGGTCACCCCAGTTTGTGAAATCAGAGACATTGAGAGTTGTGAACATAAAATAGGACTTGGTGGATGTATTCATCTGCAAATCAAGTGTTTCAACTACATAGTCACAGCCAGGCCACCTTCTTTCTCCTGGATGCCACTTATTCTGGTGCCAGAATCTGCCTGGAACGCAGATTCCGAGTCTCACCGGCCAGATGACAACAAAGCACGTGGGAGGTGCCCTGTCCTTGCCTCCCAAAGGCACAGACCTGGCTGGCACTGAATGAAAAACCGCAGGGTATTCGCTGGCAGGGTATTCACTGGCAGGGTATTCGCTGGGAGTTATTCACCAGGCTCCAAAATGTTCTGTTGGGTAGAACTTCAGCTTTATAAAATAAAAGTGACAAAAGTAAATTTATAAACTGTGCTAATGATATTTAAGATCTTTGAAAAGTAGAGTTCACAACAGGAAAATATGGTGTGTATCCTTTGCCTTTGGGGGCTTCCCTGGTGACTCAGTGGTAAAGAATCCACCTGCCAATGCAGGAGACTTGAGTTCCACCCTTGGGTCGGGAATCCCCTGGAGAAGAGAATGGCAACCCACTCCAGTATTCTTGGATGGGAAATCCCATGGACAGAGGAGCCTGGCGGGCCACAGTCCAGGGGCTTGCAAAAGAGTTGGCCGTGACTTAGCAACTAAACAACAATTCTTTGCCTTTAAATGAACACTTATTTGTAATTCCATAATAAAGTGATTATTGACACTATACATATGATATAGGCCCAGGGCAAAAAGGTTCACCAGGTCTGTCTCATTTCTTAAGTACTTAAATCTCAGAAAGTGCAAGTGAGTCTGGCAACCTACTGATTTTTCTAACAATTCAAGATTTCTTAGGTGACCCATCTCTCCCCTACAGTACAGCTCAGGGCACCTCTTGGATCTCCTTCTTGGCTGTCCATGTTCTCTGGCCTCCTTGGGGCCCTGGTCAATAAAAGAGGGGCGGGGAGGAGCAGAAGCTGGGAGTGGGCAGAAGGTGGTAGTTAGAAGACAGGTGGTTCCTTCATTTTTTCAACCCGTGGGGCATTTGACCTGCAAAGGGCAGAGTTAGGACCTGCCTGGAACGCAGATTCTGAGTCTCACCAGCCACATGACAACAAAGCACGTGGGAGGTGCCCTGTCCCCGCCTCCCAAAGGCACAGACCTGGCTGGCGCTGAATGAAAAACCGCAGGGTATTCGCTGGCAGAATTTCCCCTTGGGTAGAGTCTTGGCTCCTCAGTTGGCTGGAAGTGGTAATGATTACATCAGCAAGCACTGGCTTATTCGCTAGCGCGGGTGGCGCAATCAGGGCGGGGTGGTGTAAACGTCGAGGCAGACGGATTAAACAGCAGAGCTCCGCTCCGCGCACCTCGCAGGGGCGGTCATTTCTGATGGCTCTGGAGGCTGTCACCCCGCGGCAACGTGAACAGCGAACGCTCCCCGACCGCACCGGGCAGCGGGGACAGAGGACAGCGGCCGCCTGGAGCTCCCGGGCAGGGTACACCCAGGGCCCCAGGCCTCGACTTCGGGGCCCCTGGGCTCTCATCTTCGCCGTCTTGGGTGTCTTGATGTTGGTGAGTTCCCGCCGCGAGTCCTGGCTCAAAAAGACATTCTTGGTGGCCCGGAAAAGGCCCAGGGGCACCTGGCTGGGCAAATCCCGGCAGGACCCGCCCGGGCAAGTCCAATACGCGGCGTGTTGGTGGGGGAGGGGGGCGCTAGAGGAGCGCGGATCCCTGGCATCTACTCGCTGCCCACAAGAGCTGGCTCCTTGGAGCGCCTGACCTCTGGACTGGCCCCAGGCCCAGCGAGCGTCAGATCGTCATTTCTTTCCTTTCCCTTCCCTTTCCCCTCTGCCGACCCTCCTCACTCTTGTCTCTCTCTCTCTTTTTCTATTTTGCACTGCATTTATCTTCTAACCCGTGTCCTTTGTAAGTCATCAAGTGTAGGCCCCACCTTCCCCCCACCACTGCCTTAAGCACCCTTACATTTCCTTTTCTCTGAAAGAACAACTTCAAACTTGCTTCCAGCTCCTTGCACTTTATGAATAGAAACCATCAATCAACTCAGCTTGGGTCAGATTCTCACCACTTTCTTTCAGAGGGGAGTTGGAGGCTCTGGCTGTGGTTCACCACTGCTGCTAACGCTGCTAAGTCGCTTCACTCGTGTCCAACTCTGTGCGACCCCATAGACGGCAGCCCACCGGCTTCCCCGCCCCTGAGTGAGCATTTTTAAGAAACTCACAGTGAGGAAAAATGTGCACACTCGGCACTGCTTTCTTGCATTGTTTGAGGCTCTTTTCAAAGTTGCTTACAGGTGCAAAGAAAAAAACATTAAGGGTCTGACAAAGTTACAGGAATCGTGAAAATATGCATCGTTCATTGAAGAAATTAGTACCAAATATCTGGAAAGAAACAGCATTTTGTATTCACAAGAAGTATAGAATTAGCTTTTAAATTATCGCTCGGTTTGTAATAGGTAGGACTCAAGTTGAACACCACTTGATGACTGGGTCTGGGTGCCTGTCAAGTACCCAGTGTAGCCATGTGCATTGTCTGTTGGGCAACTCCTTAGAAGTGGAAGTGCTGGGTCAGTGGGTTAGATAATTTTACGCTTTTGTCTAGATAATGACAAACTGTTCTCCCAAAGAAGACTGGGCCATTTTAACTCACACCAGGAGTCCACAAGAGTGCCCTATTTCCCTGCACCCTTGCACACTGAGCTGTAACACTGTGCCAGTCTAAGAAGTAAACGTGGGGCACCGTAGTGCCATGGTTTTGATTCTTCCATTCCAGTAGATTGTTTCAAGGATCCATGAGATTGCTGAGACTGGGAGTGCACAACCAGGAGACCCCAGGTTAGGTCACAGGGGAGGCCACAAAAATACAGACAATAAAAGGACTAACAAAAATCTTTACACAAATTCTTTCAGACAACAGGAGTTCTTCACTAGTTCTTTTAAGGCCAACATAACCCTAATACCTAAAGCTAACGGAAACAGTTGAAAAGAAGAAAAAATACTTTTAAATACCCTTCCTAAAAACAGGCAAAATTCCTTTACAAAGCATATAGTAAACTGAATTCAGGAAGATTGAAAGAAGAAAACATACCATGACCAAATGGGGTTAATCTCAGGAATAAGTGTTGGGTTCACATCTGAAAATCAATCAGTGTGTTTCACTGTATTAACAGTGTGGAGGCTTCCCTGGTGGTCCAGTGGTTAAGAAACTTTTGCAGTGTGAGAGATACCCGTTCATGCCCTGGTCTGGGAGGATCCCACAGGCCTGGGAGCCACTGAGCCCACGTGCTACAGCTACTGAGCCCCCAGGCTGCCACTCCTGAGGCCTGTGCACCTGGAGTCTATGCTCCACAACAAGAGGAGCCACTGCAACGAGAAGCCCACACGGGAAAAGCAAGAGAATCCTCCACTTGCCACAACTAGAGAAAGCCTGCGTGCAGCAACAAAGACCCAGCACACCCAAAATAAATAAATAGATCTTTAAAAACTACGGCAGAAAACATCACAATAAAGTAACTATCCTCTAATTAAAAAGTTAAACACACACGCAAACCAGTGTAACGGAGAAAAACTATACAGAAAAACTAAACAGCTTAACAGATGCAGAAAAATAATTTGAACTGACACTTAACCCCCTGTAACGAAAAGGTGAGAGTTGCTCAATCGTGCCCAACAGTTTGTGACCCCATGGACTGTAGCCTGCCAGGCTCCTCTGTCCATGGAATTCTCTAGGCAAGAATACTGGAGTGGATTGCCATTTCCTTCTCCAGGGGATCTTGTGACATAGGGATTGCATCTGGGTCTCCTGTGTTGCAGGCAGATTCTTTACTGTCTGAGAAAAGTCTCATTTTATCAGGGTAGAAGGGCCCTTCCTCCATATGATGAAGGCCACTCCCTCTTGGAGTCACAGCAGAGATTAGGATAACTGAGGAAGGGGCATGAGGGAATGTTTTGGAGCAAGCTAATTTCCATGATCTAGATAGAGGGTTTGGATTTCCCAACTGTATGCATTTAAAAAAAAAAAAAAAAGCTCTTTGAATGGTCCCCTTAAGATTGTGCGCTTCCTTCTTTGGAAATCTTAACATTGAAATAAACTGTAAAGAAATATTGAGCTCGAGCTACTGACATAATGCCAATGTATTAAGAGTTGCAGATATGAATTTCATCATAAAAATAAGACACTTAGGAGAATGGACAGAGTGGGGTGGATAGAGAAAGAAGTATGTGATACACCTAAGTTACAGAACTTAGGTGATGAGCATATATGCCTTTAGTGAATGAATCTTACAACTTTGTTGGGTGTTTGAAACTGTTCGTAACAAAACATTGAGGGAGAGAGCCTGTGAGAGGAGAACCAGGGAAGAAAGGAAGGCACAGGATTGTGAGGGCAGGGAAAGGAGAGTCCACCAATTTGGGGTGACTCAGACGAGGCCCAGACTGCGGAAGGGATGATTAGGGGACACATGTGAGCTTAGCTGTCCCCAAATATTTAACGGGTTGCACTTTATCTTGTTTAGATCCAGGCAGTTGAACTGGGCTCAACATAAGCTGTTTCCATTTTAACTTTGTTTTTCTTTCTTTTTTTTTTCCCTTTTAATGTCACTTTCTACTTTAAATCACTCCCAGATTAAAGTTACAAAACTATACAAAACCCTTTGTTTCCTGTATCATCTGAAACATAGCTGCTGACATGACAGATCCCATGACTAGACACTTGAATGTATATTTCCCACAAATGAGGACAGTTTCCCCCCAAATGACAATACAATCCTGAACATCAGAACACTATCATCAACACATTAATCCCAGTCGAATCCTCAGACTCCAGTGATTTCAGACTGGCCCCATTGTGTCATTTTTAGCAGAGACTTGGCTGAAAACCCTGTCTGTTTCTTCTTTCTCCATGTGATTCTGGTATTTTGTGGAACACTGACAGCTTCCTTTTGGGGACAGCTTGTTGGATTAAAGCCACAAGTTCGTTGCTCAGTATGTGATCCTATATCCTGATTATGAAAAATTGTATGCATGGCAGAACCCTCATTTGTGAAACTGTGTGTGTGTGTGCATGCACATGTGAGAAAGAGAGAGAGAGAGAGCGTGAGAGTATTCACACATGTGGTCAAATAGAAGAAGTCAAGACACAAAATACTGGACGTCTTCTCTAATCAAGGGGATCTCTGTGGTTTCTGTATTCTTATAAAAAATAATTTCCTTGCCTATACTTTCTGGGCTTCCCAGGTGGTGCTGGTGGTAAAGAACCAGCCTGCCAACACAGGAGATGCAAGAGACTGAAGTTTGATCCCTGGGTCAGAAAGATCCCCTGGAGGAGGAAATGGCAACTCACTCCAAAATTCTTCCTGGGAGAATCCCATGGAAAGAGGAGCCTGATGGGCTAAAGTCCATGGGGTCGCAAAGAGTTGGACACATCTGAGCACATACTTTCTGGAATAAACATACTTTAAGAGGAAAGAATAGAGGGGGAAAAACCTTAAGTGAAAGTTACTTGCTAGCACAAAAGGCCAAAGGACAAACAAAAGAAATGAGAGTTTAGAGCTGGGAAGAAAGGTCCCAGTTCTGTTTCATTTTGCAGGTAGTGGTCAAGGAAATGTGGGGTGGATCCTAGAAGGGGTGAGAGTGTGGAAGCCACTCATGCCTGTCCCTGCTTTGTCCCCATAGGTCAAACCTGCTTCAGCCATGTCTGTAAGGAAGGATGAAATTCCCCAGCAGTCATCAGCCCCACTGGAAGGGAGCCTCCAACAGAAGTTATGTCTACCAGGTAGATTCTAAGACTGGTCTCCAACCCTGTCTCCATGTCTATGCGTTTATTTTGGCTGTGCTGAGGCTTTGCTGCTGCATGGGCTCTCTCTAGTTGTGGAGAGTGTGGCCTCCTCTCCAGTTGCGGTGCTTGAGCTTCTCCCTGGGGAGGCTTCTCTTGTTCCCGAGCAGAGGCTCTCGGGCGCATGGGCTTCAGGAGTCGCAGCAGGTGTGCTCGGTAGTTGTGGCTCCCGAGCTGCAGAGCACAGGCTCAGGATTTGTGACACCCGGGCTCAGCTGCTCCGCAGCATGTGGGATCTTCCCAGACCAGGGATCGAACCCATGTATTCTGCATAGGCAGGCAGATTCTTTCCCTCTGAGCCACCAGGAAAGCCCCTGACCTTTCTTTTCACTGTTTAATGTGCCAGCTGTGAATGTAACTTGGATGTGTGGCTTGTAATATATTTCTGTTGGCAGTACTGGTCTAGGGTATGTCTAGGGTATGTGTTAGATGAAGAATCAAAAGATGAAAGCCCGGTTGAGGAGAGCTCCCCTTGTGGATTCCACAGACGGCCAAAAGAGGCCTCCCCAGCCACACTGCCAGCCTCGGGGAATCCTGTGGGGTTTACTCACCAGCTTTTACCTTCCTTCCCAGAATTCTATATGGAAGAAGCCCATGGAGGTTGTGCCCCGTGCACCGATGGGACAGACTACACCAATCATTCAAACACCCTCCCTTCTTGCCTACCTTGCATGACTTGCAAATCAGGTCCAGAACCTGTGGTCTCTGTGCCTGCGGTTAGGGTGCTGGGTGATGAGATAGGACTTAAAAGGGACGAGGAGTCAGAAACCTGATTTCCAGCCCAGCTAGGTCTTCAGCTTGTCTTAGGTCAGTAAAATAAATGAAAACAGAAGTTATTTGCATAACACATGCCAACTGGTAGGGAAGTCTTTCAGAACATCAGCTGGAAAGAGGGGAATACTGTGTCCCTTGATGGAGGGGGCTGGATGGTAACAGTGCAGAAGGCCTGGGGGAGTGGGGCAGGGCTGGGTTTGAGCTGTGTGATGTGTCTGATCCTGGGCCAGGCTCCTGTGGGCGCCATGCCCTCTGCTCTGAGGTCTCAGCCTCTCTCAGCCTTCATGACCTGAGGTCCCTCTGCCTCTCCAGCAGGGCATCACCCGTTGGGACAACACCCAAGGGTTCCTCTCCATCCACAGCATCTCAGATTACACCTCACCCCACCCCACTTCTTGCTCCTCATTTGTGATCTAAAACATTTTTCTTCCCAACCCTGATGCAATCTGTAATGATGCCCAGTCCCTTTTGTATGCCTCTGTTGGTGACACGTGAACAGTGGCTGTTCTATGGATGGTCTATGTGTGTTGCCACAGAAAATGACCCCAAAATTACTTAAAAAAAGATTAATGCATTTATTTTTGGCTGTTCTGGGTCTTTGTTGCGGAACAAGGGCTTTCTCTAGTTGTGGTGAGGGGTCTGCTCCTTGCTGCTTCTCATCGTGGTGCACAGGCCCTAGAGCACAGGAGCAGTAGCTGTGGCTCACAGGCTTAGCTGCCCCGCAACATGTGGGGTCTTCCCAGGCCAGGGATGCAACCTGTGTCCCCTGCTTTGACAGGCGGATTCTTAACCACTGGACCAGCCAGGAAGCCCTCCGAATTACTTCTTGAAGTGAGTGGATGGAGATCTGGGTGGTGAAGAAGGGGTGAGAGACATATGAGGGAAACACACCCTCAAAACCTTATCTTTGGTCTCTGGGAGAAGCAGAAAAAAATCAGCTGTACCCCCACCAAGGACACTGAGTGTCAGTGCAAACCTGGCACTTTCCGTGGAGAAGATGCACCTGAATTCTGTCAAAAATGCAGCACCAGGTGAGACACAGGAGCCTGGGGGCTTCCAACCCACAGGAGACCCCAGTTTCCTTGTATCCATTTCTCTCCCCTGCTTCCGTGAAGCCCCTCCCACCTCTCAGAGCTCCCTTGTGCCTGTGGGGTCACCACTGTTTGTCCTGCACGGCTTTCTCAGTGGCCCCTTCCCACATCTCCTCGGGAAGGGCCTAGAAAGACGGAAGTGCTGACAGCAGACAGAAGTCATGATGAGGCCACGTGTGTGCTCCTTCAAGGTTCCTATAAAACTGGACCCAACTTGACAGGCCTCACACCCAGCCCCTTGTTCTCCAGTAGCACCTGAATCTTTCCTACTGGGGGACTCAGGGGCCAGTAGTAATTCACTATCCTCTGATGCTCCAGTGTTGGCTGAGATTGGTAGGAAGAGTCAACAGGTGGATGAGAGGGCCTCATAGTCAAGTTTGACTGGAGGATGAGTCAAACTTGTGCCCAAACTCTTCTGATCTTGACCTGGATGAGGCACCCTCCCCCTGTCACGGAGCTTTGCATGCAGCCCAGGGAGGCCAGGCGGGCCTTGCAGAGGAAGCTGAGTTCCTGAAGGACAGCTCTGAACACTCAGTAGGAGTCTGGGGGCTGCAGTACACAATCCTGGATCCTTCTCCCACCCAGTGAGGGGGAGTGAGGGGACCCTCCCCTGCAGACAGCAAGAGCCTGTCCCCCCTCCACTGTCTTGTCAGGGGATCCAGGATGGGAGGCTGCCCCCTCTTTCTCCTCATCCAGCCAGCTGTCCCTGATGGGTCCCCTACATCATCCCTGTGTCTGTACCCAGGTGCCCTGATGGGAAGGTCATGGTCACGCACTGTAACCCCTGGAGCAACATGAAGTGTGTGGACCAGGAATCAGGTACCCTGGCCCATGGGGAGGCCCCAGTTCCTGGAGAGCTAGGAACTCCCTCCCCCTCCTCAGGCACTTCAAGGCTGGTGATTAGAATTGTATCTGGAATCACCATTGTCCTAGTCGGATGTGTGGTATGGTGCTTCTTTAACGGTGAGGTTTCTAGAAGGGAAGGAGGAGGTGCTGGCTCCCTCCTCCCTCTCCCCAATCCTCCTGTTCCTCCTGGCTTGTCTCTGATCTTGTTCCCCAGGAAACCCCTCCCACCTCACCTGGTTCTGACAAAACCATGATCACATCGGGCCCCCAACTCAGCTGACGGTCCCCTCTTCCCCCTGGCCGAGTCTGGTGGGAAGAGGCAGGAGAAGAGGGTGGTTCAGTAGCACTGCACAGAGATGTTACATGGGTTTCATTTTACTTCATTTTCTCCCTTCTCGTCTCCTCCCTGAGGGTTCTCCAGACTCAGAGTGTCCCGCTTGCAGTCCCAGGCCCGGGGCTCTTTGTTCAGTGTCTGCGCCCCCACCCTGCGCCCTGTCCCTGGGAAGGGAGGTGCGGCAAGAGGGCCCTCCCCACCACTCAGTGGTTGTCTCTTCTCTCCTCGGTCTCTCTGATGAGTGCTGGCACAAGGTGATCGGTTTCTCCAGCATCGGGCAGCATCAGACCCTCAGTAACTGCTTCCGCCCCACAACAAGGCCCAGGGTGGACGTGGTCCTCGGTTTGCCCTATGCTGTTTTCCCTGACTCCCTTTCTCTCCTGAGGGCTCTAGGCTGAATGTAGGAGGGAGACTGGCCTGCTGAGAGCTGGCCTAAGGCTGGTCGGCAGCGCTGGCCCTGTCCTTACTGTTTGAGACACCCTCACTCTGCAGCCCTGGGGCATGGGGGGTGTCAGCAGGGGTACTCAGTTCCCCTTAGCATCACACCAGAGTCTGGGTGCCATCAGCAGAGCCCAGATGTGCTGAGTCTGTGCCCACCTGGGGGACACAGCACAGGAGTAGGTGGGAAGGCAGAACCCCCTGTGTCCCCCAGAAGCTGTAGGGTTTGTGGGTTTGTGACTCCTGGGTCAGTGCCTTGCTTTCTCAAGGCCCTTTTCTGGTGCTTATGTCCCCCAAGAGGGTCTGGGGCTCTGGACCATGCACACAACAACAGGCTGACCAATGGAGATTCACTTTCCATTCTGGTCCCTTGGCAGGAAGAGAAGCTGACAGGATAACGCCCAGTCCCGAGATGCAGCAGGCAGGCTGTCTGTTGGTGAGTGTGGGGCTCTGGCCCTTCTGCTTGCTTGGGACTGTGGTAGAGACAGGGAGCAGCAATGGGTCAGGTCTCCTCTCCTCTGGGGAGGTGGTGATGGAGGGAGACCCGAGCATGGAGGGGAGGGAGCCCCACCCCCTGTTCTGGTCCACCAGGCAGCTCTGATGCTGTTTATCATCTGTCTTGTCACCACATCCCTCATCTAGACCAGGGCAACCGAAGGGTGATCACTCCTCCCATGACTGACCCAGTGATGGAGTCAGCGCTACGTAATGTTTTTCTGTGTGACTGTTACATACTTTTAAGCCATTCCTCATCATAGTAGGAATTTCACATTTTTTTCAAAAGTATTATTAAGTTGAATCTACTTGAAGTAAAATTTTTGTCAACATATAGAAGTATTTTCACTATGTATATGTGTGTGTGTGTGTGTGTGTGTGTGTGTATATATATATATATATATATATATATATATATGTGAGGAGGGCATGGCAACCCACTCCAGTATTCTTGCCTGGAGAATCGACCATGGACAGAGGAGCCCAGCAGGCTACAGTCCAGGGGGTCTCAAAGAGTCAGACATGACTGAATGACTAAACATATATATATTATGCATGTATACATACACACACACATACAGAGACATTTACAGTTTGGGATCATATCGTTTTAGTAATTTTGAGGTTTTTGAGTATTACCTTAATTTATAAATTAATCTAGGAAGGAATTGAGATCTTTTAGCTATTCTATATTTTTCTTATGAAAAAAGTTAGCATTTTAAGTTAAGAGTTTTATAATACCTCAACTCCATGTGTGTTTTTCTTTGGTAAATTGCTCATTTCTTGTTGAGGCTGTGTCTTTGTATTACAATGTTCTATAACCTTATGAGTTTATCCAACTCATAATTCATTATAGAATTTATTGTCATCATTTTTAACATTCATCCTTCCACACATTCACATTTCAGTATTATTGTTGAACCATTAGATTTTATAAGAATACAATCATATATAAAATAATGACTCTTTTGTTCACTCCCTTCAAAGATCCTGCATGGGTTTTGTTTTGCTTATGGCTGCATCTGCCAGAATTTCAGAAAGATGTTTACTAGGCTCAGTTCTGTAATCGAGGACTCCCGGTTAAGACCAAGGCTGCTCTCCATTGTGTTTTACAGGAACCAGCAGCACCTGAAGGATCTCAGCGGAGAAGATGGCTGCTGGTTCCAACAGATGGCACTCAAAGTGAGTGTTTTGTTCCTGGGCAGTGGATCAGGAGTGGAGGGAGGAGGGACACTGTCCTAATTTCTGTCTCCATAGCTGTTAGGGTAACTCAGAGAGGGGATGGCTTGTCCCTGAACCATCAGGACTCTAATTCCCTCCCTGCCCCCTCCTCTTTTTCCCACCCTGCACCCCTCTGTCCTCTAACAGTGGCCCCCATCACCTCCCTGTCCTTCCCTCCTCTACCATCCTCTCTCCTCCCTGGTTGCTCAGGGCCACGTTGACCCGCTCTGAGACATCCGAGAGGTTGTGCTGTCCAGCAGGGCACCCACTGGCCCAGGGAGGCTGTGGAGCCCCTGTCCATGCATTCGAAGTCTCTTGAATCATGTCCAACTCTTTGCAACACCATGGATTGTAGCCTGCCAGGCTCCTTAGTCCATGGGATTCTCCAGGCAAGAATACTGGAGTGGGTTACCATGCCCTCCTCCAGGGATCATTCCAACCCAGGGATCAAACCCACATCTTACATCTCCTCCATTAGCAAGCAGGTTCTTTACCACTGGCGCCGCCTGGGAAGGCCCGTGGAGCACCTGAACTGTGGCTAAACCTGATGAGCTGTAGTATATAACTCGATACTGTAGTTCAAGGAGTTGGTAGAAAAAAGGACTGTAATTTGTCTCCTTAACAGTTTTTGTTTTTTTTTTTTTTGTACATTGATTACATGTTGAGGGTCTTCCCTGGTGGTTCAGATGGTAAAGAATTTGCCTGTAATGCAAGAGAACAGGGTTCAGTCCCTGGGTCAGAAATTTCCCCTGCAGAAGGGAATGGCAACCCCCTCCAGTATTCTTGCCTGGAGAATCTCATGGATAGAGGAGCCTGACGGGCTACAGTCCATGAAGTCACAAAGAGTAAGACACACAACTGAGCAACTAACACTACCTATTGCAGTGAAAAAAAATTTTAACTTTTAATTGGAGGATAATTGCTTCACAATGTTGTGCTTGTTTCTGCTGTACAGCAACATGAACCAGCCATAGGTACACATATATCCCCTCCCTCTTGAGCCTCCTTTCAACGCCCCCATCCCACCTCCCTTAGGTTATCACAGAGCACCAGATTGAGCTTTCTGTGTTATAAAGCAACTTCCCATTAGCTATCTATATTACATATTGAAATGAAATTTTTTAGAATACTTTGAATTAGTACCATATTTTATGAAAACTAGTATTGTTATTTTTCATGTTTTCAGTGTAACTGTTAGAGAATATAAACTTGTGTTGGGTGCCCTCCTTATGTACTGTGGATGGTGGTGTGCACAGCATTTCACACACACAGCACTGAATCTGCAACACAGTCCATGAGGCGGGTGGTGTTTGCTCCACTTTATGATTAAATTCTTGCTCAGAGTCTGTCCCCATCCAGCTCTACCACAGTGTCAGGCAGTGAGGCCGAGCGGGCTGTGAGGCCGGAGACCTTCCTCCCTCCAGGCCTCTGCTCTGTCCCCAGTGCAGAGGTGGCAGCCAGGGGCCTCACCCTCCTGAGAAAGGCAGGCGCCCTCCTCTGAGGTCTGTTGCCCCTCGCTGTCCCACCCTCTGTCTCCTATCACGGATGCCTTCTCCCTCTGTGACAGCAGTCTCCTCTTCCAGATGGGCCCTCACCCCCTGCTTAGGGCAGGACTCCCTGCTGGCCTGGGCTGCCCCCAGCTGCTCTGGGTGCTGGCGAAGCCCAATGCCCAGTGCCCCTGTGGCTTGCTTCTCTGCTGCTGGGAAGCAGGTCAGGGGCGCAGAGCAGCAGGCTTACCAGCAGGGGGAGCTCCTCGGGTTCCCATCCTGAAGTGAAGGCCTGAATTGAGGGTCCTCTGCCTTTGTGAAAGCCTGTTCCAACTCTGTGTCTGTGACTTTCCCCCAACCTAGGCCTGAAGCTATTCTTCAGTGACTTTGCAGCTATCTTTTCCTTGTGACTTCTGTGATTCGCTCCTGAGGCAGTTGGGCCTCACATGAAATGAGATCCTTGTGGGCAGAGAATAGGCCTGGGTCTCTCCGGATGCCTTGTGTGAAATACTGCCAGTCACCAAGAAGGGACAGAGGACCTCAGTCAACACCCTGATGGATGCCTTGGAAATGCTGGGGCAAAGAGTGACAAAAGAGACCATTCAAGAGGGCCTGCTGAACTCAGGAAAGTATTAACATGTTTATGAAGAAAGTGAGACAGGCTCTGCTGTGCCCTGAGTGTTTGAGGACCTCAGTCTTTCAGCTCAGGACACACTCCTAATAGGCTTCTAGTTTTTATTTGTATTGGTTTGAAATTTGTCATTCATGGTAATATGTATGCATTTAATGATGTAACTTATAATGAAAGTGTTAGTCACTGAGTCATGTCCAACTCTTTGCGACCCTATGGACTGTAGCTCACCAGGCTCTTCTGTCCATGGGGTTTCTCCAGGCAAGAATACTGGAGTGGGTTGCCTTTTCCTTCTCCAGGGGCTCTTCCCTACCCAGGGAGGCCTGGATCTCCTGCACTGCAGGCAGACTCTTTACTGACTGATCCACCAGGGAGGCCCCGTAACTTGTGATATACATCATTAAAGTGCAAACATCTTGTATGTCTTTGTACTTTTATGTTTGTGCATATATTTATATGTGTAGAAAAACATTTTGCAAATATGATTTCTAGGTTTATGTGGGCTACCTGGTTGAGCACTGGCAATGCAAAGCAATTAGAAATACAAAAGGAGGGCATTCCCTGATGTTCAGTGGTTAGGACTCTGCGCTGAGAGCCCTGAGTTCAATCCCTGATCAGGAAGTAAGATCCCACAAGCCATGAGGCCAAAAAACAAACACACAAAAACCTACAAAACAGCAACAACAATGAAGGAGAGCAAGCCCACTGCTGGGGGAATTTGACCACTTTGGGATTGCCTGGCGACCTCTTTAGGGTCCAGGCTTTAAACATGTCAACTTTATAGTTGGGTGAATATTTGTATTTTTTATAGGGAGATGCTAACAAGTGAGCAGAGAGGGAGGAGAAGTGGCCCCCCCGTGCTGTGTCTGGTGACCGTGAACTGGGCTGTCACTCCCGGGCTTCCTCCTGCTCCTCTGGGAGGTTAGGGTGGGACGTGGGTTAGATGTGAGTGTCAGATAGTTTCTGTTATCAGTGACCTTCATTCCATCGGGGCTCAAGGAAGAGAGGACAGGGATCTGCCGTGGTTTCTGGAGGAAGAATGACGGGCTCCTGGGTTATTTCAGTGTTGGCTTGCTCCGCACTAGATGGGCCCCCTTGATACTGGTGCTCTGAGCCCAGAATTGCTTTTTGTGTTTAAATTGGCTAACTAAGGATCTCAGCCCCTCTGTAAGCTTTGACTTTCTGCAGAAAAGACACAGAAATGCTGATTCTTAAATACTGTGAGAACTGACCTAAAATGCCTGCTAATATTAGGCTTTTGTATTTTTTTTAATTAAAAAACATTTTTTTTTACTTCTGCTAAATCCTTCTCCCATAGTATTCCAATCACTGCAGGATAATTTAATGGCAGAAGCAATGCTCAGGGAGGTTTTTGGTCTAGTGCATCTCAAGGCCTGTATGCTGTCTTCCCTAAGGTTGATGTGACTGGTGTGGTCAAAACTGGAATTGCCTAAAATGTAGGTACAATGGACACAGTGCGTGGAGGTCACGTGTGTCTGTAGAAGGGCCGCCCCCTGTGCTCTTGGTGCTGCCTCCCTCTGGCCCTGATGCCCCTCCCTGTCCTGGAGTCAGGTGTTTCTGTCTGTGTTCTTTTCAGTCAGCGGGGTGACAAACCCCCTCTTGTCGGGATTCCATAGTTGGTTTGGAAGAAGGCCTCTTTGACAGTCTGTGCAGGACACTCCTGCCCTTCATCCCAGGAGGACAAAAGGGATTCTTGGGACTTCGTCTGCGTTTGGGGGTGGTTAAGACTGCTGCACTCCAATGCAAAGGAGCCCGGGGGCCATCTCTGGTTGCGGGAACTGAGTATTGGTCCACATATCCCCACACACGCTAAAGCGCGTGCTCCCGACTCCTGAGCCCGTGTGCTGTGTGAGCCTGGGCGCGTCACAGCCAGAGGAGCCTGTGTGCCGCGGCAGGTGGAGGAGTCTGGAACAGGTGAA
>NC_030828.1:22867227-22891223 GCF_001704415.2 Capra hircus
TCACAGAGAGTCGGACTTGACTGAGTGACTGAACTGAGCTGAACTGAGAGGTTAAGCCATTTGTCACAGTTCAAGGCCCGTCCAGTCCCCTCACTGTGTGTAAAGAAAAGTGTAATCATCCTGTATTTAGTTCAAGCTTCTTATCACAGGGCTTCCCTGATGCTCAGATGGTAAGATCCTGCAGGAGGAGAGGTTTGATCTTGGGAAGATTCCCTGGAGAAGGGAATGGCAACCCAACCCAGTAGTCTTGCCTGGGAAATCCCATGACACATGAGCGGGGTGGGCTGCAGTCCATTGTGTCACAAAGAGTCAGACAAAAATGAGTGAGATCCCCTTAGTCTTCTCATTGTAGAGGAGTTACAGCTGGACCCCAGGGATGGGAGCACCTGTCCAGAGTCACCTGTGTGTGGCAGAGTCAGAGTCAGGACCCAAGTGTCCTAGTCCCCAGGCTGTCTGTCCACAGCCCCACTCTGCTTGTGACAAGTGTGGCAGCAGCATCCTTCAGGCTGGGATTCTGACGCGTCCACCCTTGTTCTGCACAAACCTGTCCCATCCCCCTGAGGAGGGGGGACGCTCAGCACTCACTGCTGCTGAGTCAGTTTCCTCATTTGCTAGATGAGGGAGGGGTGCCAGCGACCCCTGGCCCTCCCAGCTCCCCTCTTCTCGGGGTGCCTGGACTTGTCAGTCCTGGAGACTCAGAGGTGGAGATGGAAGCCGGCTCCCTCCCCTCTGGCCACCCTCTCTGCTTCTTTCCTCTTGGCTGCTGGGCCCTGTTTATTGGTCACATCCCTCCTGATTACACAGACCCTCCTTCCCCACGACCTCTGCTTGGTGGGGACCATGTTTCTCTCTCACAACCTGAGTTTCCTCAGTCACTTCCCAGGGGTCCAACTCTCCAGTGATTCTTGTCAAAACGAGAAACTACATCCAGGCGCCCCCACAGT
Source organism: Capra hircus (assembly GCF_001704415.2). Taxonomy (NCBI): domain Eukaryota; kingdom Metazoa; phylum Chordata; class Mammalia; order Artiodactyla; family Bovidae; genus Capra; species Capra hircus. The sequence goes on from NC_030828.1 coordinate 22,868,172, forward strand.
CTGAGGTCTCCCAGACTCCCTTGTTCCTTCACGTTCTGGACTTTCCACTTCTTCAGAGTCCAGCTCAGCAGCCCAAATGCTCTTGCCCTGTTTAGGAAACTCGTGTTTCCTTTAGGAAAAGGAAGTTCCTTCCTGCTGGGCATATAGAGAGCTGACCATAAGCAGGGGAAGATGAAACAGAAGCCCAGAGTGAAGAGAGAGGCAGATCTGGGGTCCGTGACTGGATTCAATCACATCTGCTCTGACTCAAAAGCAGACAGGCTGGGGGAGGAGCTGAGAGATGCCCACACAGGCCTGTCTCCAAAGGCAGAGAGAAGGGAGATGCCTTGGGTCCAGAGGTCTGGAGAGGGGGAGCTGGGGCCTCCAAACCCACCTACTTGGTGACCAGGGCCTCCCCCGCCCTTCAGCACACACAGTTGATGGAGAAGACCTCCATCAACAAGGCTTTTCCTGATGATTGACAGCAGGGGCTGATGGGAACAAAAAGATGTAGAAGAAAATTTTTAATTATCTACTTATTTTACCTGATTCCAGAAAATCAGGAAGCAGTAGCAGAAAGCAACAGGTACACAGAAACACACATACGTGTCACCTCACACTCAAGCAGTGCAATTTCTTTCACAATGGAAGCAGCAACAACCACCCCACCCCCAACCCCCAAACCACCTACCCAAGAAAATCTGAAAAGAAATTTTCTCTTTCAGAACAAGTCACCCAATAAGTTTTGGTCTCCTAACCAGAAGATACAAAAAGAAAGAAAGAAAAAAAAATTCCAGGCTAACATCACCTTAAGGCTGCAGTGGCCACGCTCTTCTCCCTGCAGAGGCAGGACCTGCTGTTTTGATCACTGAGGCAGGAGGCCCACATCGCTGCCCCTCTCCAACACTGCAGTCAGGTGTCTGCAAGTCCCTGGGCTTCTTCACCAGCTCCTTTTCTGATTCTCCAGAAATTGGTTGGGGGTGGAAGTTATCCCAAATTTCTTTAAGATGCCCTCTAGGCAGCCAGTGTGAGGCTGAGCATCTGTGGGGTCCAGGGATCCAAAATCTCTGCTTCAGGACTCTTGCCCATTGGGAATCAGTGACCTCCAGATTTTTATTTTTTTTTTCCTTAAAGGGGAGGTGCACTATACACTCCCTCCTACTGGGAGAAAGGAGGCCCGAGGCCTAGCTACCCACCCTCACTCCTTCTCGTCCTCATCCAGTCCAGTGGCTTTAAGACTCCACTCAGCTGACAAATACGCCTGTGCACCAAGTGTGTGCCCGGCAGTTTTCTAGACACTGGACAGAGAGCAGAGAAGATAAGCAGTAGGTCCCCCGTCATGGAGCTTATCCTCTAGGACACGAGATGGAAAATCTGAGAACCAGTGGGTAACATCAGGTCCATGGGTGATAAATACTATGAGAAAGGGAAAAACAGGTGAAAAAGAGAGTTATTGGAATGTGGGGATGGCAAAGCTGCTGTTTTAGGTGGTTGGAGGTCAGGCCACTCTATGGATGTGACCCACCCCTCACCAAGAGATTCTGATTCATTGGAGCTGAGTGAAGTGAATTGGTTGTATGATGATAACTCCCCAATTCTGGCCTCCAGAGCTGATCTCTACAGAGACCCTGAGTCATATGCAACTGCCTCCTGATCACTCCCTCCGGATGTCTCAGGACACCTCACACTCACCATGTCTGGTCCCATCTCCTGAAGCCCCCTAGCTCCAGCACACACAGACCCTTCCTCGTCTTTCCCATCTCAGTAGATGGCACCACCTTCACAGATGCTCTTCACAAAATACTGTGAATCCACACCACACACACACACACACACACTCTTCCCCCTCCCTAGAGCATCCACTTGATCTTGATCCAGATCCATCCAGCCCTCTCACCTGTGCTCCCCTCATAAGCTTCCCACTGCTTCCTCTATTTCCATTCTTCCCGTCAAAGTCGTCTTGGGCTGAACTCAAACTAAGTTACCTTTGCCGGTTTTTCTTTGCTACCTCAAGTCGCACAATGTCACCTCCAAAACCCTGTAGGTTCTCACCCCTTTCTACCTCTCCAGCTTCATCGCCTCCCTCCCTCCCTCCAGTCACTAGAATGACTTCCAGTTCCACTGGTCATCTGAGGGCCTTGCCTGCTACATGTCTACACAGACCCGAACCCTGAACGGAGACCAGAACTCAGCCTGGAACATAGTAGTCCTGTGTTCAGTCAATGTCACTCTGAGCCTCAGTTTCCTCATCCAGAAAATGGAGATAATAGCACCAGTTTTTAAAAATTTATTTATTTTTTATTAAAAGATAATTGCTTTACAGACAGCACCGGTTTTTAAAGGTGAAGATTCTTGATTGCCTCCTGCAGAAAACACCTCTAGCAACTTAGGCAGAGAATGACTCTACTAGAAGGCTGGTAGAGAATTATTAGGGCGAGACGGGCCTGAGAGCAGGCTTAGACCAGGAAGGAGGGGTGCTGGGCAGCTGGGGCACAGGCAAGGGCAGCTGGTCCAGGCACCATGGCCACTGGCCGCAGACTCTGGATGCTAGTGCAGGCCCCAGCAGAAGGAATTCTCATCTGACCTGGTGTCTGCGTATCACCTGCTCCTTAGGTGTGTGTCCAGACTTCACATGGGGGCAGGTCAAATATTTACCTGGCCTTTGAGTTTCTTATTGAAGGTGAGGCCCAGTTTCTCATCAAGATTTACATGATGGGGACATCCTCAAATATGAGGTGGGGGGAAGTTCAGGTTCTCAATTGTTCTTCTCCCTGGCGATGTTCATCATACAAGGCCATGGGAAAGCTGGGAGAATTGAGAAAACAAAGGAATCACTGATTCTTAACCATTTCCCCTAAAGGCAGAAGGGACGGGATGTATCCTGGTCAGTAGATCCAGGCAGGAAGGAGCCTGAGGTCGTAAGCTCGTGTTAACACTTATTCAATAAACTCCTGCAAGGTACCAGGCCTTCTTCTCAGCACTGGGAAAAAAACTTCAGTGAACAAAGGACAAGATAGCTCTACTTTGTGGATCTATATTCTAGAGTTTATCTTTGAAGCCTCATGTTTTCCATGAAAGCAAACGTGGGATATTGCATTCCTTTCTATAATACCCCATAATAATATACTCTTAACATATCAGACTTGTTTCAATACAAAAGTAATGACTTCCTACTAATGGGCTGGTGGCTGAGCCATCCTATTTGCTTGAAGATACAGAAAACGGAGGCTTTAAGTGCCTATAGTTAAGCACATTGTGGTTGACACATGAACAAAACTGGATCTGAGTTCGTGTGATGGGGAGTAAAAACCTGGGGAGCCAAGACCCTGTGGGAGAGGGTCATAGGGTCAGAGAGATGATGGAGGGTTCTGGGGTCCTGCCAGCCTCTGACAAGGTCCAGGAACAGACTGTTCAGGAAGCATTTCCTACCTGGTGTAGCAGAAAGCGCAGCAGGCTCTCTTTTAAGGGTTTTGCATAAGCAGTGGTCCCGCCCTAGCAGTGGGAGTGTGCCTGGGGGCAGTGGTCGGGCTGATGGGCAGAGCACTGGAGGGATTTATGGAAACAGATGCTGGTTGGAGTTGGAGGGTGAGGAGATGGGCTTGAACTAAGCTCCCCCACCCCCACCACTTCTGCATCCCTGGTCAGAAGCAGACCCAGAAAAGACCAACTTGGCAAACACTCACCAGCCCAGCCTGGCCCCAGAAGAGACCTCGGATGACAGCTCACAGGTTCTGTCAGCTGAGAAAGGGGCCCTGAGGACTTGGGCTGCAGCGGGGCTGCTGTGGACACAACAGTTACCAGAGGTCGTATGTGTCGTGCTCACTGCAGGTCGGGCTCTGCTGCGGATTCATTTGTTCCTTCCAGCAGCCCCTGAGCTATGCACTCAGTGTCCCCATTTTCACAGGCACAGAGAGGTCAACCGATCATGATTAGAGATGTTTAGGTGTCAGAGCTGAGATTTGAACCCAGTCATGTGGGTTTAGGACCTTAAAATCTGCTTGGATTTGATTTGTACCTTAGACCCAAAGGGAGAGAGTGGCCAATATGCTTTTCAGTGCCAACAGACTGACTCGGTGACAAAACCTCCATTTCATTCATCTTCAGGGCTATTATGAATGTCATCCCCACTGTACAGATGATGATTCTGAGGCTCAGAGAGTGTGTTATGTTTTTTGCTCAAGTTCACACGGTTACTTCCTGTCAGAGCCCAGATGTGAATATAGGTCTGTCTCCCTGCAAAGCTCAGCAAGTCATACGCAGAAAAGGAAAACTTGTTAATCGCTCCGTCATGTTTGACTCTTTGCGACCCCACAGACTGTAGCCCCCCAGGCTCCTTCTGTCCATGGAATTGTCCAGGCAAGAATACTACAGTGGGCAGCCATTTCCTTCTCCAGAAGACCTTCCCAACCCAGGGATAAAACATGAGTCTCCTGCATTGCAGGCAGATTCTTTACCATCTGAGCCACACGGGAAGCCCCAGCAGGGAACAGAGCCACAGTAAGTGCTGAGCCCCTTCCCTCTTCTCTTGGGTCTAGGATTCATCTCCTGGCTCCCGTGTGTCCTGGTCTGGCTCTAGTGCCCCACCCAGAGGTCCTGTGGCCGAGTTCCCATCCCAGCCAGACCACTTCCTGTTGGCAAGTCAGCCAGAACATGACAGAGAGGGTCCAGACCCTAGGGAGGGCCTGATTGGAGCCTGGCCTGAATCTCCTCAGCCCATCAGTCTTCCTAGAGACTTTTCCACAGAACAGCCATACAGACAAGGGTCACGTGGATTGGCAGTCGATGCCTGGCTCCCGAGTAGGTGCCTGAGGCCACCTGAGAGCAGAGTCCCTTTTCTCTCCACTCAAAGGTGGACTATGGAAGGTTGGTTCTGTGATTTTTCCAAGAAACTGGGCAGAGAATGGGAACATCTGTGCCCTGGGCTGTGTTCTGGATGCGGCTCAGGACACAGTCTGGAGGACGTCATCTGGAGTCACCCTGCCTGGGGGGCGCTCTGGCAGGCCTTCGAGAAGGGAGCCTCTGGCCGCTGCCCCAGGAGACAGGGAGCCCAGGCCAGGCAGGGAGCAAGAGAAGGGCTTGAGGCTTGGGCAACGGGAGGTCTTCTCCATCCCCTGTGGGTGCTAAAGTGCTTGGGGAGGCCCAAGTGGCTAACTCAGCAGGGGGGATTGGGGACCACAGCTCCCCTTCCCCAGACCCCTGGACCAAGATGCCTCCCTTCTGTCTGCTTTGGAGACAGGCCTGTGAAGGCATCTCTCAGCTCCTCCTGCAGCCTATCTGTCAAGGCTGCAGGGAGCATGGAGACCGTCTGCCAACTATCCCTCCCCTGACCCTTCTTCTCCAGTTGGTATATTTTTCAAAAATAAATTTTATTTTTTTAAGAAGGGGATCTTTACATGGTTCCAAATAAAAATATTCTGAAAAAGCCATATTCTGAGAAACCTCACTGCTACCTGTGGCTCCATCCACTCTCTCCTCAGTTCCCCTCCCCCACCGGGACCAGGTAACTATTCCCGTGCACTCAGGGGAGTCCTTCCTGCGCTTCTTGATGCAAGTCAAGCACATGCAGCTGTATTTAATATTATTTCCCTCATTTTTATTATATAAAATTAGTATGCTCCATGTTGACTTATGTCTTAGCTATCTTTATTTCATGTCTCCCGGAGATATTTCCCTGTCACTTTTGCAGAGCATCCCTCTTGCACTACATCATTTTTTATTAATCCACACCCTAAAGAGGAACACCTGGGTTATTTTCAACCTTTTCTGTCTTATTTTTGAATTTGATCTTGAGTGGGAGCTTGATTTATGCCAGACTGCTCTGATCAGGAGAAGGTAAATGGGGAGAGGTGGTCAGGACACAGGAAATGAGAAAAGCAAGGATGACCGGGAAAGGGGCAAAAGGTAGAAAAATGTAGAAACAATGAGAGAAGCAAGAGAAAGAAGCAAAACAGAATGTGGGCAACCACACAAGATAAGAAGGAGACAGAGCAGAAGGAGGGAAGGAAATAGAAACTAGAGTGAGATGAGTGGAGAAGCATGCGAGGAGGGAGAGAGGAGAGCCAGGAAGAGGCCATCAGAGGATGTCAGAGCTCGGTGAGGATACCTCCTGTGAGCAGGGGGGTCAGGAACACTGGGCTGGACCACAGTCCCTACAGAAACCTGGCGGGTCCAGTACACCAGGTCAGCCACGTAAATCAGCAGGTTGACCGCTGTTGGGATGGCCACAGCCAGTCGCTGGTCTCAGAAGTACATGTCGTAGGTGAGCCCGCTGATGCAGCCCATATCACTGGACTGCTGGGGCTGTCTGCCAAGCTCCTCATTGAACTGGTAGAGTGGCCAGAGGACCAGAGCGCTGACATAGAGTAGGATGGAGAGCAGGCTTGAGCACAAGCTGGAAGAGGGGGAAGGGCCCGGGCAGCCTGCATTCCCATTCGCCCAGGTTCAGCAGGATGGCCAGGCTGCTGGGATGAAGCAGATGGAGTACACGGCCACACTCCACTCCAGGGCCGGCTGGTACAGGTACAGGGAGGTGTTGATGATGAAGGTGAAGATGAAACCAGCCATGAAGGTCTCCAGCACCTTCAGCAGGCCTGGCATGGTGAGCGCATAGCAGGAGGTCTCTTTGAACCAGTAGGTGGTCCAGTGCAGGGTGCTTACATGGCACACAGCACAGATGTGACAGAGGAGAACCTAGAGGCAGTGACAGCCCGGTCCCGGTAAGGACCATCAGGCAGGACCGGGACAAAGGCGACAGAGTAGGTGATGGGGGCCGAGAGACAGAGGATGGTGGTGCAACAGGTGTAGGTGACAGAGAAGCTGCACCAGAAGAAAGGAAAGAAGGACCAGAGCACACATAGTCGACTATGGAGATGACGAGGGTCACAACGAAGCAGACGCACCAGAAGGACGTGGACCAGTTACCTGGGGCCCCTCTCCAGATGCCCATGTCGGCCACCAGAGAGAAGGCCACGCAGGTGGAGAAGAGCTGTGGCGGGCAGAGGCAGAGACAGCAGCACGTGACCTCCAAGAAGCCCCTGTCTCAGATGTCACCCCAGTGCACGTGGTGTTGCGATGGTCTGGCTGGTGGTGAATCGAGTCAGCCGCCTGGAACAGGCTCAGGGCTCTATGACGGCTGAGGCTCAGGATCTGTGGAGTTGGAACCAATGGCTCAGACACTTGGGTAACAACACAGCCGCTCCAGAATGGTTCTCCCACCCATCACCCTCGGCCTTATCAGGAGACTGTCATCCCCAAATCTCACAGCCATGTCTGATCTGGCCCCAAACCATGAACATTTGGGGCCTCTTGTACTGCATACCATAATCTTGTGAGGTTGTTAAAGTAGAATCATCCTTACGTACAATCTCAAATCTTCAAGTCTCTCAAAATTGAAAACGATTTCTAAAAATTTCATTTGGTAGCAGAATGTACATGAGACAATTCATGGTCTCACGGTTCTCTGTCTCCCCCTCAGAGAGGACCCAGAAGGCCCTGGCCCCCTAATGCAAGCTTGGTTTGCTCCAGATTAGGGGCACAAACCAGTTTGTACTGGAGGTGGCCCCGAGGATTTGTTTTGCTTTCCTTCATGGCGATTTCTGGAAGACATGGTGTAGAATCAGTGTTGTTTCTTCCCGAAGGGTTTGGAAGCTGCAGTGGTTTAATTTCACAAGAAAATCCAGATTTTCTGCTCCTTTAGAAACCTCAGGAGACCTGGTGTCACCAGGCTGTGTGCCCTTGGGGTGGGGGGAGTAGCTGGAGGTGAGGAGCAGCTACAGCCTCTTTCAGTTCAGTTCAGTTCAGTCACTCAGTGGTGTCCGACTCTTTGCGACCCCATGAATTTCAGCACGCCAGGCCTCCCTGTCCATCACCACCTCCTGGAATTCACTCAAACTCACGTCCATCTAGTCGGTGATGCCATCCAACCATCTCATCCTCTGTCATCCCCTTCTCCTCCTGCCCCCAACCCTCCCAGCATCAGAGTCTTTTCCAATGAGTCAACTCTTCGCATGAGGTGGCCAAAGTATTGGAGTTTCAGCTTTAGCATCATTCCTTCCAAAGAACACCCAGGACTGATCTCCTTTAGAATGGACTGGTTGGATTTCCTTGCAGTCCAAGGGACTCTCAAGTGTCTTCTCCAACACCACAGTTCAAAAGCATCAATTCTTTGGCACTCAGCCTTCTTCACAGTCCAACTCTCACATCCATACATGACTACTGGAAAAACCATAGCCTTGACTAGATGGACCTTTGTTGGCAAAGTAATGTCTCTGCTTTTGAATATGCTATCTAGGTTGCTCATAACCCTCCTTCCAAGGAGTAAGTGCCTTTTAATTTCATGGCTGCAATCACCATCTGCAGTGATTTTGGAGCCCCCCAAAATAAAGTCTGACACTGTTTCCACTGTTTCCCCATCTATTTGCCATGAAGTGATGGGACCAGATGCCATGATCTTAGTTTTCTGAATGTTGAGCTTTAAGCCAGCTTTTTCACTCTCCTCTTTCACTTTCATCAAGAGGCTTTTTAGTTCTTCTTCACCTTCTGCCATAAGGGTGGTGTCATCTGCATATCTGAGGTTATTGATATTTCTCCCATTAATCTTGATTCCAGCTTGTGCTTCATCCAGCCCAGTGTTTCTCATGATGTACTCTGGCCTTTTTACAGTTTTCCATTTATATCTTTGTGTAGTTTTCTATATTCCTCTTATTCTCCTGTATAATCTACATAAACAGGTCTATGATCATCTCACGTGTGCCCATTTCCCCCTCTTTGGTATGGCCAAGCTTCCTGCCTGTTCACAGGAGAAACCACCCCTTCATCCAGGGAGCATCCGTGTTCTCAACCTCTCCTACAGCCTTCAACACATGTCAGAAGCTTTGAAACTGTATTTAGACACATGTTTGCATGCATGCACACATGCCTGTAGGGAGTATCTGTATCTTCCTTTTTTTCTGTTTTGTAAACATAAGACCGTGTCATGCACAGGGCATCTTGTTTTCCACCACCCCTGGCAGGTGCAGCTGGTCCTCTCCAGGGGCCCTGGTCTTCTCCATCCCCTTTACTTATTTCGTTCCCTCCTGGCTTCTTCCTGGCTCCTATGGGCATTTGGACTGACCCCCCTTCTCTAGATTAGTGGACCCTCCCCTGTGAGTCTCAGACACTGAGACGAGGGGTCCTGGGATCCATGTGACCACCGTACTGTAAAGCAGGAGGTTGGCAAGCTTTTCTGGAAACTTAAAAAAAATATGACTAATAATATATTTTTCATTTCTGGAAATTCATTTTGTTCTGCTAAGGGTACTGCGGCAAATTATCATAAACCCGATGGCTTAAAACCACAGAAACGTATTCTGTCACAGTTCTGGAGGCCAGCGTTGTGAAACAAGGTGTCAGCAGGGCTGCTCTGCCTCTGATGCCCCAGGGCAGGGTCCCTCCTTGTCTCTTTTAGCCTCTGGAGGCGCCTTGGCCCGTGGCTGTGTTACTGAGCTCAGGCTTGTCTACTCAATCCTCAAGAAGCTAAACACTGAGAGACGAGTGTCGGGCTTTGTCTGGGACGAGGTGCCGCTCCTCTGCTGTGAACACAATCATCACCCACGTCTGTGCATCAGCCCATGTTGGGCGGTGGGTTAAAAAAAATACCAATGAATGTTTCCACCATTTTTTGTAGATCAACTTGGAGGATGGTTTTTTCCAGTTTAGCAGGTCTACGTTGAGAAGGAGATCATATGTCCAATAACAGTCACAGACTTTTCTCTTGCACTGAAACCTCCTGCAGGGAATTGTCTTAGTGGAAATCCACCCCCACTGCCCGCCCCCGCCTCCCCACTCCACGCCATTAGGGATGCACTCTGGCCAAATTGAGTGACCTGTCAGGTCTTAAAGGGAGAGACTACTTCAGAACCCCTTTCTTCCTCAAGCAGTGGTGACACTAAGGCTGTGCCCCACCAACACACTAGAACCCCTCCTCCTTCTGGAGACTGGAGTTGCGGGGGAGGGGGAGGGGGCGCAGAGCAGGGCAGCCCCTGCCTGGGGCATCATAGGAATCACAGAGGTCGGGGCTGGATTCAGTTCCCTAAGAAGCTGACCCCTCTTCTCCCTCCCTTGCCTGCAGCCTCCTCTGTGAACGGGACAGGCTTTTCATAGTTTAGTTTCCTTTTTGCCTGTAATTTAGTGCCTTTGTTGGAAGAATCCTAATTATGGAGTAACAGGAAGACCTGCGCATGGAGTTCCCTCCCACTTCCAGATCTTGCAAAAAGAGCTCCACCTGCAAAATACTGGAATCATTTAGAGCTCCATGCAGGGACCTACACTCTTCACGACTGAAAACATACATGGGCCAGGTTGTATTGAAACCAGAAAACCATTTTTTTCTTGATTACTGGGCCATACCTCCAGTTTTGTCCATCTGCCAAGATGCGTGCCAGTGGACTTGTAGAAGTGATGGCTGTAGATCCCCTCCCCCCACTTCACTGGCTCATCCAGAACAGATTTAAAGCAAACAAGCAATTGTGCCTTGGGAAGAGAGTGGTACAGGGTCACAAACACGCCATTTCCCACTTCTGCAGTGTCCAACTGGCCCCAGAGTTTCAAAGAGCAAAGAACACACCCAAACAGGTGAGAAGGGGGGCTCCTGGGACCCACACCCCTCTACTCACTCAGTCAAGAGCTCGGTGCTCCTTCAGAGGCCCGTTTCCTTCTCTTAACAGAAAGTGAAAGCACTCTGTGAGCAAGGCGTGGGGAGGGCCAGGGCAAGCTCCTGAAACTAGCAGTTTGGCAGCTGCTGGAAAAGACATATAGATCCTCGCTGGGACTAGGTGGCACTCCACTCCTCGCTGGGACTAGCTGGCACTCTTCCCAGTGGCACTCTGCTCCTTGCTCCAGGAAGAAAGGGAGGGGCTGGAGACATGGGGACCTGACCCCTGCCTGGATGCTCATTGTCCCCAAGTCAGGCCCAGCTGCTTGTTGCTGAAGAAGCCAATACAGAGAGCTAAGTCTTGGGTTTAAGAAAAGCAGCTTTATCTTATGGAAGCCTGAAGAGGGTGTTTCACTGCCCAGAAGAATCAACCCCCAGCACAGCAAGTCTCAGCTGGGATTTATACGAGGAGGGAAACCTAAGGGGCCGCAGGCTGTGTGCCAGGGGTGCGCTGTGCTTCTGTTTTGGGAGACCCCTGGGCCACCTCGCTGGATTGAGAAGGTGAGTGTGGTCCTTACTTTGTTCAGATCAGCACATCAGTTCTACTGGGTCAGTGGTCATATATTTTTTAGAGAAAAAGAACTGAGACAGAAACAGCGCTTAATCGGCAAAGCAAAACTGAAACCAGAACATCAAACTAGGTTTAAGTATTCATAAGCCTTTGGTTGAGAACCAAGCAAGGTTACAATCCGGTGCCGGGGACCTGCCTGACCACCATGCTCACCATGTGCCCGTCCTCAGGCCTGGGCACCAAGCCCATCGTGGGCTTCCTCCTCCACTTGGGGCAGCTGCTCTCCACCTGTGTGCCCTTCTCGCTGGGGGCCAGTGAGGACACTCTGAAGGGGGACGTAATTAACTGGTGCATGTTCATCTGGTGCATCTGCTTCATTGTGACCCTCACCGTCTTCATAGGGGAGTTTTGTGGGCTCCGGTCCCGCCTCCCCTTCTCCTGGGACGGCTTTCTCTGTGTCCATGCCTTTTACTTCTTCATCTTCTGCCTCTCAACGTCCATCATCTTCGGCGCCACATACATCAAGTTCTTGCCTCCAGGCTCCACCCAAAACAGGGTCATCACTGCCGCTGCATTCGCCTTCGTGGCTGCTGCACTCTATGCCACTGAAGCGTTCTGCATCATATCCAGCCTGGAGGCATGGTCTGGCTCAAGCCAGCCTTCCCAGGCCTGCTCAGGAGGCCCAGAGAACTATGCTAACTGGTTCTTCATCACCGCCATCAGCAGCCCCCACCAGTATCAGCATCAGCCAGCCCTTGTTCGTGGTGGTGGACTTCATATGCTTCCTCCTAGAACCAGCTATGAACTTCACAGTGAAGGGGTTTGATCGAGTCAAAGACAAAAAGCTCTGTTCCCTACCTGTGTCCTGTCTGAGCAGAGGGTGCTCTCTGTGCTCCTCTGCCCTAGTGCTCTGTCCACTCCACCAGTTCAACAGGAAGCTGGATGGGCAGCCCCGGCGGTCCAGTGATGTGAGCTGCAGCAACAGACGCACCTGCTCGGAGTGCCCCGGGGACCAGCGGCTGGCTGTGGCCGTCCTACCCAGCTGCTGCTTGATGAGGCCGACACTGAGCACCTGGCCTGTGAGGCTATTGTAGGGACTAAGAATTCACTTTCTAAATGAGAGGGGTTCTTTACAGAGCTCTGACGTCCTCTGGTGCCCTCTCCCTGGCTCCCCTCTCCCTCCTCGCATCCTTCCCCATGCATCTCACTCTTTTCCGTTCCTTCACTCCTTCTGTGGTCTTTGCCCTGTTTTGTGTGTTTGCTCACCGTCTGTTTTGCCTTTCTCTTGCTGCCCTCATCTATTCTACACTTTCTGCTTTTTGTCCCTTTTCTGGTTATCCTTTGCTTTCCCATCTCCTATGTCCTGACCACCTCTCCCCATTTTCCTTCTTCTGATCCATTAGGACCTGAGACCATTTCCTTCTCTGAGCCACCTCCTAAGGTGCTGACTCCACCTCATACAGCCCTTTGTGCAGCTGTTCACACCCTGGGCCTCCAGAGGGGCCTCGTTGCCAAAGCAAGTCTGTCCCCCTGGGGGTGCCTTAGTTGGTGTGTGTGTGTTGGAAGGAGGTGGGGGTTGGGGGTGAGTACCAAGGGGTATGGCCCACTTTCTCCCAGGGGATGGGGTATACAGCCCACCACTCCTTGAATTTAACAAAAGTCTCTGCAGGTCAGTAACTTCCAGTGGGTGGGGTTCTTGAAGTAGAGACCCTGGTCCCTAGGCCCCAGCTGGTGGTTGGCCCCGTCTGACATTGGCTCCAGAATTTTTCCAAGCTTACTGAAAACCCACTGCCAGCAGAGGCCATCTTAAAGGAAGCAAAGGCTGAATGTCTCCCCATCCCAACTACTCTCTGGGAATCAAAGTAGGACCTGGTGAATGAACCCCAGAGTCTTGAAGACACCTACCTGCAGAGTTGGTGAGGGACAACGAAGTGGCCCTCCCGCCTTAGGGGTCAAAAACGCAGGTCCTGCCTCTGCAGGGAGAAGGGCATCACCACTGCCAGCATTAAAGGTGATGTTAGCCTGGGTGTTATATTTTTCTTAACTTTTATTGTCTCAAGGGCAAAAATTACTGGTTGACTATATTTTTCCATAGAAAATTTCTTTTCAAAACTTGTTGATGGGTGGTGTTGGATGGGTGGGTATTGCTGATGCCACAGTCGAGGAAACTGTGTTGCTTGAGTTTGTGCTGCACAGACATGTGTTTCTATGTGTCAGCTGTTTTCTGATGCTGCCTCCTGCTTCTCCAGGACCTACACATAATATGATCTAAATAAATGTAAATCCTCATGGATTTTTTAAATTGTCTGAAATTTCTGGATACCATCAACCCTGCTATCAATCATAGGTGACGCCTTGCCCTTTCTCTTACAACTGTAATGCTCTTTTTTAACCTCAATACAAAGATAAAAGAAAAAACCCACAAACCTGACATACGCTAATTGCCCCAAATTTTCTCAGAGCTGGGAAGGATGGAGCAGATTTTTATTCTCACCCAAATGCTCATCTCTGGGAGTCCTTCTCAATGTTTCCCCACTCCCACCTTTCCTCGGGACCTGGGGCATGGCCCAGTCCAAGACAAAAAACAGTTGTGTCCCCAACACTAGACTTTCTGTCCCCTGAGCTCTTAAAGGACCAGAGCCCGGTTGACTGCACGTAACGGCGTGTCCCTGCGTGCACGCCCAGCGCGCGTTTGTCTGTGTGTGTGCCTGTGTGTCTCTGCTCACAGGTGCATTTGGACCAGCAGCCTTTATAATAACTGGCGGACAGGAAGCCACCAATATTGTGCTCAGTCTCCTTTCTCAGCCACAAACCCCAGAGCCCAGCATCCTGGAGTCACCGGGACTGGAGGAGTCAGGCATCAGAGCTGTGGCGGCTGGTGGTGGGGGAAGCAGGGGAAGGCCCCCTGCTGCTGCCCCTCGCTCCTGTACTGGGATGAAGCATGAGCTCTTCACCCGGGGGTGGGTGGGGTGGATGGGGAGGGCTCAGGACGTGGTTCCCATGGCAGGCAAATCTTAAGAAGCAATGAAATGAAATTCATTTTTTAAGGTAAGACAAGAAAAATTTAAACATAATTCGTCTCTCCCTCTTGTGACCTCCTCCCTGCCCTGAAGTGTGCAGTGTGCGTCTGCAGTATGTGTCAACCAGACGTCCCGAAGGGCTCAAACACCTGACCCAATAAGAGAGATCCGTTTCCGTTCTTCTAACCCCAGCCTTGTGACGTTATGTGACACTGCCTCCTATGACCTTAGTAATGTCACTAGCCATATTACTCGTGTCTACCACTTTACAAGAGTGTTGTCTCTTGCGTTAACAAATGTGTCATTGAGCCCCTGATAAACATGGTGATGACCAGGTGACCTTACAGTTTTATAAGATCCATGACTCGAAATATGGGAAGAAGCAACAGGAGGGAACCGTTTCTGAAGCCTGACAGACAAGTAAGACAACTGTTCCAGGGGATTCGGGCTCCTGTTACCAGAACTAGAAGAAGAACTGCACATCGAGGGGCCCATCAGTGGGATCCTCACCTGACCTGGGAAGACTCCTCCCAAACCTTGATGGAGATTAAGATGCAAACAAATAGATTGTGGGATAAAGAATGTTGCCCACCACCCAGCTCTACAAGAATCAAGTCACTAGCTGCTGCAATTCACTGACCTACAATCTACCCTGAAAAGAAGTCATGAAAAAGGTCAGGATTGTACTTTGTACTCAGAAAACTGGCAGAACCTGCCCTCACTTACTTGGATATCTTCAGGAGACTTTTCTCTGAACCCACGTTTCCTGCATCTGTCCATGCTGATAGGAAGCACTAAAAGCATGAACCATGATATCTGTTCTTCCCGAGTGAAGCAACCTTCTACCAAGGCATGGGCTGGTTTCATGTCCTTCCCCAAATCAAATAAACACTCACCTCCAACCCTGATCTCCTCAAAACAGCTCTTGGAGCTTCTTGAGAGACTGATTCCCCAGTTAAACTTCTCAGGTTGGTTTCAATAAAATTTCCAATTCTTTCTTAGATTGTCTGACTGACTATTGGCTAATTTTTTATCCACAAAAGCAAGTATGCGTTGATCTTTGCAAGTCTCAGTGCAGGAACCTCATATTCTTATATTTTTCTAAATCAAATTGAACACAACCCTGGGACCTCACTTCCCAGGAGGATGGAAATGTCTCTGTGCTTCAGGAAGAGAATTGTTCAGGGCAGGCTCACTTGAGGGGCTCGCTGTCCAAGCCTCATGGTTCATGGGATGGCTGCTCAATTCCTCCTGTTGAGAAATCGGGAAAGAAGTACCTCAAGGTTGTATACATGAAGGTTGTATATTAAAGTATACAACCTTTAATGCAGAGTATATCATGTGAAATGCCAGGCTGGATGAAGCACAAGCTGGAATCAAGATTGCCGGGAGAAATGTCTATAACCTCAGGTGTGCAGATGACAACACCCTTATGGCCAAAAGTGAAGAAGATCCTAAGAGCCTCTTGATGAAAGTGAAAGAGGACAGCGAAAAAGTTGGCTTAAACTCCACGTTCAGAAACCTGAGATCATGGCAACTGGTCCCATTCCCTCATGGCAAATAGATGGGGAAACAAAGGAAACAGGGAGAGACTTTATTTTCTGGGGCTCCAAAGTTACTGCAGATGGTGACTGCAGCCAAGGAATTAAAAGACGTTTGCTCCTTGCAAGAAATCTATGACCAACCTAGACAGAATATTAAAAAGCAGAGACATTCCTTGTCAACATAGGTCCATCTGGTCAAAGATATGCTTTTTCCAGTAGTCGTGTACGAATGTAAGAGTTGGATTATAATGAAAGCTGAGCGCTGAAGAATCAATGCTTTTGAACTGTGGTGTTGGAGAAGACTCTGGAGATCCAACCAGTCCATCCTAAAGGAGATCAGTCCTTAGTGTTCTTTGGAAGGACTGATGCTGAAGGTGAAGCTCCAATATCTGACTCATTGGAAAAGACCCTGATGCTGAGAAAGATTGAAGGTGTGAGGAGAAGGGGATGACAGAGGATGAGATGGTTGGATGGCATCACTGACTCAATGGACGTGAGTTTGAGCAAGTTCCGTGAGTTGGTCAGAGAAGGCAATGGCACCCCACTCCAGTACTCTTGCCTGGAAAATCCCATGAACGGAGGAGCCTGGTAGGCTGCAGTCCATGGGGTCGCTAGAGTCAGACACGACTGAACGACTTCACTTTCACTTTTCACTTTCATGCATTGGAAAAGGAAATGGCAACCCACTCCAGTGTTCTTGCCTGGAGAATCCCAGGGACAGGGGAGCCTGGTGGGTTGCCGTCTATGGCGTTGCACAGAATCGGACAAGACTGAAGCGACTTAGCAGCAGCAGCAGCAGCAGCAGCAGCCGAAGTTGGTAACGGACAGGGAAGCCTGGCGTCCTGCAGTCCATGGGGTTACAGAGTCAGACTCGACTGAGTGACTGAACTGAGCTGAACTGAGAGGTTAAGGGCTATTTGTCACAATTCCAAAGCCGCTCCAGTCCCCTCACTGTGGCACCCAAAAGAAAGTGTAATCATCCTGTATTTAGTTCAGCTTCTCATCACAGGGGCTTCCCTGATGCTCAGACGGTAAAGAATCCTCCTGCAAAACAGGAGACCCGGGTTTGATCCCTGGGTTGGGAAGATTCCCTGGAGAAGGGAATGGCAATCCAACCCAGTAGTCTTGCCTGCGAAATCCCATGACAGATGAGCAGGGTGGGCTGTAGTCCATGTGGTCACAAAGAGTCAGACACAACTGAGTGAGATCCCCTTAGTCTTCTAGTCATAGAGGAGGTACAGCTGGACCCCAGGGATGGCAGCACCTGTCCAGAGTCACCTGTGTGGAGCAGAGTCAGAGTCAGGACCAGGTGTCCTGTCCCCAGGTCAGCTGTCCACAGCCTCACGCTGCTTGTGAAAGTGTGGCGGCTTCATCCTCCAGGCTGGGATTCTGCCCCGTCCACCCTCATTCTGCACAAACCTGCCCCGTCCCCCCGAAGGAGGGTCTCACTGCTGCTGAGACAGTTTTCTCATCTGCTAGAAGAGGGAGGGGTGCCAGAGACCCCTGGTCCCTCCCAGCCCCACTTTTCCCGGGTCCCTGGACTTACCAGTCCTGGAGACTCAGACGTGGAGATGGCATCCGGCTCCCTCCCCTCTGTCCACCCTCTCTGCTTCTTTCCTCTTGGCTGCTGGGCCCTGTTTATTGGTCGCATCCTCCCTGATTACACAGACCCTCCTTCCCCATGACCTCTGCTTGGTGGGGACCATGTTTCTCTCTCATAACATGAATTTCCTCAGTCACTTCCCAGGGGTCCAACTCTCCAGTGATTCTTGTTAAAACGAGAAACTACATCCAGGCGCCCCCACAGTCTGAGGTCTCCCAGACTCCCTTGTTCCTTCACGTTCTGGACTTTCCACTTCTTCAGAGTCCAGCTCAGCAGCCCGAATGCTCTTGCTCTGTTTAGGGAGCTTCTGTTTCCTTTAGCAAAAAGAAGTTCCTTCCTGCTGGGCATATAGAGAGCTGACCATAAGCAGTGGAAGATGAAACAGAAGCCCAGAGTGAAGGGAGGCAGATCTGGGGTCCGCGACTGGATTCACAGTCACATCTGCTCTGACTCCAAAGCAGACAGGCTGGCGTAGGCCCACACAGGCCTGTCTCCAAAGGCAGAGAGAAGGGAGATGCCTTGGGTCCAGAGGTCTGGGGAGGGGAAGCTGGGGCCCCCAAACCCACCTACTTGGTGACCAGGGCCAGCCCTTCAGCACACACAGTTGATGGATCTCCATCAACAAGTCTTTTCCTGATGATTGACAGCAGGGGCTGATGGAAACAAAAAGACGTAGAAGAAAATTTTTAATTATCTGCTTATTTTACCTGATTCCAGAAAATCAGGAACCGGCCTCAGAAAGCAACAGGTACACAGAAACACACATACGTGTCACCTCACACTCAAACAATGCAATTCCTTTCACAATGGAGGCAGCAACAACCACCCCACCCCCAACCCCCAAACCACCTGCCCAAAAATTTCTGAAAAGAAACTTTCTCTTTAAGAACAAGTCACCCAATAAGTTTTGTCCTCCTGACCAGAAGAAAGAAAAAAGAAATCCCAGGCTAACACACCTTAAGGCTGCAGTGGCCCTGCTCCTCTCCCTGCAGAGGCAGGACCTGCTGTGTTGATCACTGAGGCCGCAGGCCCACATCGCTGCCCCTCTCCAACACTGCAGACAGGTGTCTTAAAGTTTTTGTGTTGCTTCACCAGCTCCTACTTGGATTCCCCAGAGAGTAGCTGGGATGGACAGTATCTACCCCTGGCTTCCTCTAAGATGGCCTCTAGGCAGCAGGTGTTTAGTGAGCCTGCACAGATTCTGGAGCCAATCTCAGATGGGGCTGGAACACCCAGGTGGGGCCCAGGGCCCAGGGTCTCTGGTTCAAAACTCCTGCCACTGAAAATTATAGACCTCCAAAGATTTTAGTTGAAGTTAATGGGCAGGTGCCCTGTACACTCCCCTCCCATGGGAGATGGGTGCCGAATCACACAGAGGGCTGTATGCTGTGCAGTCAGCACCTTAGGAGGCAGGAGGGGGCGGTGGGCAAGGAAGGGAGGAGTCTCAGGTCCTGATGGATCAGAAGAAGGAAGATGGGGAGAGGTGGTCAGGACACAGGAGATGAGAAAACCAAGGATGACCAGAAAAGGGGCAAAAAGCAGAAAATGCAGAAGAGATGAAAGAAGCAAGAGAAAGAAGCAAAATAGGACTTGGGCAACCACACTAAGCAGGAAGGAGACAGAGTAGGAGGAGGGAAGGGGACGCAAGAGATGCCGGTTTGATCCCTGGGTGGGAAAGATCCCTAGGAGAATGAAATGGCAACCTACTCCAGTACTCTTGCCTGGGAAATCCCATGGACAGAGGAGTCTGGCAGGCGGCAGTCCACAGGGTCTCAGGACTTGGACACGACTGAGTGACTAAACCACCACCACGACCACAGCCACTCCAGAATGATTCTCCCCCGCCCATCACCCTTGACCTCATCAGGAGACTTGTCTTATCCCAAAGCTCACAGCTGGGCTGGGTCTGGCCTCAAACATGAACCTTTTGTATCTCTCTGCGCTGTGAGTGCCATTAACTATGGAGACACAGGGTAGTATGATCCTTATCTTTAATCCCAACCCTTCAAGTCTCAACCCTCAATATTTCAAAACTGAAAGAGACATTTAAAAATCTCAACCTTCAATATTTCAAAATTGAAAACAAATATTTGCCAATTCTTTTCTAACAAAATCTGACCTGAAGACACATGAGACAAGTTATGATCTTTGTTATTTCACTTGTGACTATTCAAAAGTTCAGTTGTAGAAACACGAATGTGTCTGATTACAAGGGGGGTCTGATGTCATAGAGAGTAGATGTACCATGTCACCTGCCTGAAGCTGAAAAATTCCGAATTCTAAAGAATATCTGACCCCAAGGGTTTCAGAAAAGGGCCTGTGGATTGTGCTGCTAACTCCATTTTACAGATGAGAAAACTAAGGCTTGGGGAATCAAGTGGCTTCCCTAAGGTCAGAAGATTGGAAGGGGAACCCCATATGGAAATGCCAAAGCTGTGAGTTTGAACACTTTGCTCTACAGCCCACACATCAGCAGGGCCTGTGGGTGGGAGCCCAGGCCCAAAGCCCTGAGCTCTGGGATGCAGGACATGCCTTCAGGGCCACGACCTCCTTCCTCCGCCCCTGAAGACACATGTGTCCTGGACTCTCCGCCCTGCAGCCATAATGAGTAGGACCTGTCATCTGAGGGGACACAGCCCCCGGCAGAGGAGGGCGGCTTCAAGGGTGCACAGAGAGGAGCCCTGGGGTGAGAGCAAGGCTGTGGGGACATGGAAGTAGGGACTGTTGTGAATCCCCTCCCCCACTGTTGCCTTCACATGTGACTCTTCCTCATTGAGGAAGGGAGACCCCAAGCCAGCATGACTCCAAGGTGGGGCCACACTGAGCAAGCACAGAATAGATTAACACAGTGCTGGGCTCCAAAGCTGCCATCCAGGTGGGAGTCTGGAAAGATCTAGAAGTCCTACCTGATGAGGATTTTCCTGGCCAGGGAGACTGGTCAGCAGCTTCCAAGCCAGGAAAGAAGGGACTGGAAGTGAACAAGGAGGCTGTGTCTGATGCTGACGTGGAGCCTTTCAGGGCATCCCAGGGAAGGGGTGGGGATGGACAGATGATCACCCCGTTTTAAGGGCAGGAGCTGAAAGAGGAGGCCCGTGCAGGACGCCTGGGAAGCGACAGCCCTAAGGATGCACCCGGGACTGGGGTGGGGGTGGGGCAGAGTGGAGATGACGGGTGGGGGGAGGGGGATCCCAGGGTCCCAGTGGCCCTGAGGGAGCCCAGTAGGGGTCTTCTGACCCAGAAGAGATGCAGGCATGGAGCCAACCTTCCCATGGAGGAGGGGCCTGGACTGGAACTGAGACAGGAGAACAGGGGCCTGAAGGGGTTTCAGGGCTGTGACAGGGACACCTTAGGCTGCGTCCATATCTTGGCTACTCTAAACAGTGCGGCAGTGAATATTCAGTTCAGTCATTCAGTGTGTCTGACTCTTTGCGACCCCATGGACTGCAGCACGCCAGGCTTCCCTGTCCATCAGCAACTCCCAGAGCTTGCTCCAACTCATGTCCATTGAGTCGGTGGTGCCATCCAAGCCTCTCATCCTCTGTCATCCCCTTCTCCTCCTGCCTTAAATCTTTCCCAGCATCAGGGTCTTTTCCAGTGAGTCAGTTCTGCATATATGCCGAGGAGTGGTATTACAGGGTCATTTTTATTGTTCAGTTGCTAAGTCGTGTCCAACTCTTTGCGATCCCATGTACTGCAGCAGGTCAGGCTTTCCTGTCCTTCACCAGGGAGTGTCAAAGGTCAGCAACTGCCGCAGCACAGGATTCAGCCTCCCCAGAGGCAGATGGCAGATGCCCTTCAATTGTTGTTGTTAGAAAAGGCGGAGATACAGAGATATTTTGAATTATGTTGGGAGAAGTTGAGGAATTAGAAACCCTGCTGCAGGAATACAGCTGTAGTTCTGGGTTTCTGCAGAAGATAGGAGAGTCATGGGAATATATTATAGGAAGCCCCGTACAGATGAAGCTTTATGCTGTGAACTCAAAGATACGAATGCCCATTTACAAAAGTTAGTTCACTGTCTGGCGCACAGCGTCACGTGCTTGCATCCTCTCCGAGGGCTTGAGTTTCGTGTGCTTTACCGTATAGTGCTGCATAGGGTGCAGTCGTGGTGTCGGTGGTGGTTTAGTCGCTGAGTCGTGCCAGACTCTTGCGGCCCCAGGGACCGTAGCCTGCCAGACTCCTCTGTCCATGGGATTTCCCAGGCAAGAATCCTGAAGTGTGCTGCCATTTCCTCCTCCAGGGATTTGCCCGACCCAGGGATGGATCTGGTCTCCAGCACTGCAGGTGGATTCTCTGTCGCTGAGGCACCAGGGAAGCCCAAGGTACGGCAGTGCATCACCTTTATTTCAAGGCCAGGACGTCCAGAAGCAGCGTACAGGCAGCACAGATGCAGCCGGCACTTGACTGTTCAGTCGACGCCAGCCTCTCTAATGCCAGCCTTGTACTGACCTTTTCAAGTTTTACAGTGCTTGTCAAGATACTGTACTGTAAGGCTAAAAATGTTTACTTTCATGTTTGCTTTTTATGTATGATTATGTGGCAACTATTCTAAACCTGTTACCGTACAGTACTATATAGCTGATTGTGTTAGTTGGGTACCTAGGCTAACTTTGTTGGACTCATGAAAAAATTGGACTTACAAATATGCTCTCAGAACAAAATTCATTTATATGTAGGGACTTACTGTAGTCTCCTTGGGCTGCTGAAACAAGTTACCATAACCTTGGTGGCTTAAAATAGCGGAAAGTGATTCTTTCACCGTTCAGGAGGCCAGATATCTGAACTCAAGATATCAGCAGGGTCACACTCCTCTGGAAAACCTAAGGAAGAACCCATTCCTTGCCGTCCAGCTGCTGGTAGCTGCTGGTTTTCCACAGTGTTCCAGGGCTTCTGGCAACATCACTCCTATCTCTGCCTCCATCTTCACACCACCGTCTCCTCCGTGTGTGCTGGGCTGACCTCCTTCTTTACTGGCCACACCTTGAGGCATGTGGGATCTTAGCTTACCAATCAGGGATCGAATCCGCGCCTCCTGAAGTGGACGCGCAGAGTCTTAACCACTGGACCACCAGGGACAGCCCTACATCTCTTTGATAAGAACACCTATTATCGCATTCAGGGCTCACCCAGAAATCCAGGATTAGCTTTTTAGCTCAAGATTTTTTATCTTAATCAGATCTGCAATGTTCTTTCCCCCAAATGAAGTAACTTTCACAAGGTACAAGAATTTGTCACGGAAATTTTTCTAGAGAATTTTTTTTTTTTTTCCAGCCTACCAGAGGGACTGATGGGATTTAAGGAAACAGTATATTTTCCCACTGTTTACCAGTAGATGGGGACATTCAGTAAGAAATCAGCCGGAGCAGGAAAAATTGCTGAATAAATCTGAAAGTGAAACTGACTTGAATCAACAAGCATGAATTTCCTGGTGGACATGTTCAACAAAGTTGATAGGCTCCATTTTGTGTGAATAAACCCCTCCTTTTCTGTGGTTCTGTTATCACTTCAATTGGCCAGAAACCTGGAACATTTGTGTAGATATGAAAATTTCCGATGTGGCAGGGAATAAAGCAATGCAGAGATGATTCTTTGGGTAAATGTAAATCGACTAAAGCCTGGGTTACAGATTTGAATTTTGACAAATAGAATTTAAGGTCACAAACATCATATGGGATAAGGAACTATTTTATGAATTGATAAAATGA